>NC_041380.1:440243312-440326759 GCF_002162155.2 Triticum dicoccoides
AGGGGGGCGCCCCCTTTAGGGTTCCCCCCAAACCCTAGGTGCATGGGCACTAGGGGGGATGGCGCCCAGCCCACTAGGGGCTGGTTCCCTTCCACCTATAGCCCATAAGGCCCTTCGGGACAGGTGGACCCACCCAGTGGACCCCCGGAACCCCTCCGGTGGTCCCGGTACAATACCGGTATACCCGCGAATATTTCTGGTGATCGTATCATGACTTCCCATATATAAATCTTCACCTCCGGACTATTCCGGAACTCCTCGTGATGTCCGGGATCTCATCCGGGACTCCGAACAACATTCGGTAATCACATACAAGTCTTCCTAATAACCCTAGCGTTATCGAACCTTAAGTGTGTAGACCCTACGGGTTCGGGAACCATGTAGACATGACCGAGACAACTCTCCGGCCAATAACCAACAGCGGGATCTGGATACCCATGTTGGCTCCCACATGTTCCACAATGATCTCATCGGATGAACCACGATGTCGAGGATTCAAGCAATCCCGTATACAATTCCCTTTGTCAATCGGTACGTTACTTGCCCGAGATTCGATCGTCGGTATCCCAATACCTCGTTCAATCTCGTTACCGGCAAGTCACTTTACTCGTTCCGTAATGCATGATCCTGTGACCAACTACTTAGAAACAATGAGATCATTATGATGATGCATTACTGAGTGGGCCCAGAGATACCTCTCCATCATACGGAGTGACAAATCCCAGTCTCGATTCGTGCCAACCCAACAGACACTTTCGGAGATACCTGTAATGCACCTTTATAGCCACCCAGTTATGTTGAGACATTTGGTGCACCCAAAGCATTACTACGGTATCCGGAAGTTGCACAATCTCATGGTCTAAGGAAATGATACTTGACATTAGAAAAGCTTTAGCAAACGAAGTACACGATCTAGTGCTACGGTTAAGATTGGGTCTTGTCCATCACATCATTCTCCTAAGGATGTGATCCCGTTATCAATGACATCCAATGTCCATGGTCAGGAAACTATGACCATCTATTGATCAACGAGATAGTCAACTAGAGGCTTACTAGGGACAGGTTGTGGTCTATGTATTAACACATGTATTACGGTTTCTAGTTAATACAATTATAGCATGAACAATAGACAATTATCATGAACAAGGAAACACAATAATAACCATTTTATTATTGCCTCTAGGGCATATTTCCAACATGCAAATTGGTTGAAAAATCAAATATGTGTCCTTTAGTGCATGCTTAGATCCCGTGCAAGAAATGGGAATGGATTTTTCGGGGTTCGTTTGGCCTTTTCTATACATTAACTGGGTTTTCTAGGCATTTTATGTGCATAATTCAAATTTGAACTACAAGTACATGCTCCAATGCACCAAAGTTGGTTGAAAAATCACATGTGTGTCCTTGGGTGAATTTATATGTCCCATGCAAGAGATGGGAATGAATTTCAAACACCAGGACACTGTTGATTGCCGGCAAAACATTGAGATACCTAGTTTTTAAATTAGAGTAAATCCAAAACTCGTCTGAAATTCATGAAACTTGGCATGCTATCATGGAGCGGCATCAACATTCCGTGGTGAAAATTTTGTCCCATTTGGGGCAGGTTTGGGTATAAGCTTCTCACAAACCAGAGCTTCTCACAACAAGCATGATGGTTTCGATAGGGAACGTACCACCTTTGGGGACAGGACAATATCCGTTGCCACTTATTGGTTTCAAAAAATTTCTAGTGTCAACATAGAACAATAGGAGTGTTGTGTTTAATCTTGGAATTTTTCAGGGTTCGTTCGGCCTTTTTTATACATTAATTGGGTTTTCTAGGCATTTTATGTGCATAATTCAAATTTGAACTACAAGCACATGCTCCAATGCACTAAAGTTGGTTGAAAAATCACATGTGTGTCCTTGGGTGAATTTCTAGGTCCCATGCAAGAGATGGGAATGAAATTCAAACACCAGGGCACTCTTGATTGCCGGCAAAACGTTGAGATGCCTGGTTTTTAAATTCTAGTAAATCCAAAATTCGTCTGAAATTCATGAAACTTGGCATGCTATCATGGAGCGGCATCAACATGCCATGGTAAAAAATTTATCCCATTTGGGGCAGGTTCGGGTATATGCTTCTCACAAACCAGAGCTTCTCACAACAAGCATGATGGTTTCGGTAGGGAATGTCCCACCTTTGGGGATGAAACGATATCCATTTGCCTCTTAGTGCTTTCAAAAAAATTCTCGTGTCAACATAGAACAACAGGAGTGTTGTGTCAATTTTTGGGATTTTTCGGGGTTCGTTTGGTGATAACCCACAAGTATAGGGGATCAATTGTAGCCTCTTTCGATAAGTAAGAGTGTCGAAACCAACGATGTGCTAAAGGTAGAACAAATATTCACTCAAGTTCTATCGACCACCGATACAACTCTACGCACGCTTAATGTTCGCTTTACCTAGAACAAGTATGAAACTAGAAGTACTTTGTAGGTGTAACGGGATATGTTTACAAGAATATAAAGAGCACGCAAATAAAAACTAGGGGCTGTTTTAGGTAAAGAAGCAATAAAGTTAGTATAGCGAGTGAGGAAAAGTGGTGGTAGGAGTTGCGAAATTGTCCCTAAGCAATTAACTACTTTACTAGACCGATAGCAAGTTTTATGTGGGAGAGACCACTGCTAGCATGTCATCCCTGACTTGGAATTCTATGCACTTATGATTGGAACTATTAGCAAGCATCCACAACTACTAACGTTCATTAAGGTAAAACCCAACCATAGCATTAAGATATATTGGTCCCCCTTCAATCCCGTATGCATCAATTTCTATGCTAGGTTGAAGCTTCTGTCGTTCTTGCCCTCCAATACATAGTCCTATTAACATACAACTAACCCTATGGTGTGATCCACACGCGTGCTCATATGATGGGCACCAAAGGACAGCAACATAACCACAAGCAAATTAAACCAATCATAGCAATTCACCAATTACCGATAGGACAACAAAAATCTACTCAGACATCATAGGATGGAAACAAATTATTGGATAATAATATGAAGCATAAAGCACCATGTTCAAGTAGAGGGTACAGTGGGTTGCATGAGAGTGGACTAATGTAGATAGATGGGGGAAGGTGATGAAGATGTTGGTGAAGATGACGGAGGTGTTGGTGTAGATTGTTGTCACACGATGATGGCCCCAGCGGCGTTCTGGTGCCACTGGGAGAGAGGGGGAGAGAGCCCCCTTCTTATTCTTCTTCCTTGACCTTCTCCCTAGATGGGAGAAGGGTTTCCCCTCTGGTCCATGGCCTCCATGGTGGCGGAGGGCAAAGAGCCCCTCCAGATTGGATCTGTCTCTCTGTCTCTCTCTATTTCTGCGTTTCGGATTCTGGCCTTTCATTGTTTCTTAAATTCCCGGAGATCCGTAACTCCGATTGGGCTGAAATTTTAACATGATTTCTATCCGGATATTGGCTTTCTTGTGGCGAAGGAAGGGCATCAACCGCCTTACAGGGTGGCCACGAGGGCCCAGGGCGCGCCCCCTGCCTCGTGGCCCCCTCGGACATCGTCTCACGTTGATTCTTCTTCCCAAAAATCACATATATTCCAAAAAAATCCCCATTAGTTTTTATCCCATTTGGACTCCGTTTGATATGGATTTTCTGTGAAACAAAAAACATGCAACAAATAGGAACTGGCACTAGGCACTGGATCAATATGTTAGTCCCAAAAATTGTATAAAAAGTTGCCAAAAGTATATAAATTGTAGAATATTGGCATGGAACAATCAAAAATTATAGATATGACGGAGACGTATCAGCATCCCCAAGCTTAATTCCTACTCGTCCTCGAGTAGGTAAATGATAAAAAAGATAATTTTTGATGTGGAATGCTACCTAGCATAATCTTGATCATGTAATCTAATCATGGCATGAATATTAAGACATGAGTGATTCAAAGCAATAGTCTATCATTTGACATTAAGACAATAATACTTCAAGCATACTAATAAAACAATCATGTCTTTTTCAAATAACATGGCCAAAGAAAGTTATCCCTACAAAATCATATGGTCTGGCTATGCTCCATCTTCACCACACAAAGCATTCAAATCATGCACAACCCCGATGACAAGCCAAGCAATTGTTTCATACTTTTGACGTTCTCAAAACTTTTCAACTTTCACGCAATACATGAGCGTGAGACATGGACATAGCACTATAGGTGGAATAGAATATGATGGTGGAGGTTGTGTGGAGAAGAAAAAAAGGGAGAAAGTCTCACATCAACGCAACTAATCAACGGGCTATGGAGATGCCCATCAATTGATGTCAATGCGAGGAGTAGGGATTGCCATGCAACGGATGCACTAAGAGCTATAAGTGTATGAAAGCTCAAACTGAAACTAAGTGGGTGTGCATCCAACTTGCTTGCTCATGAAGACCTAGGGCATTTGAGGAAGCCCATAGTCGGAATATACAAGCCAAGTTCTATAATGAAAATTCCCACTAGTATATGAAAGTGATAACTCAAGAGACTCTCTATATGAAGAACATGGTGCTACTCTGAAGCACAAGTGTGGTAAAAGGATAGTAACATTGTCCCTTCTCTCTTTTCTCGCATTTTTTTTTATTTTTTATTTTTTTTCCTTTTTCTTTTTTTTGTAGGATTCTTTGGCCTCTCTCTTTTCTTTGGGCTTCTTTGTCCACTTTTATTTTGATAACCTCACATGGGACAATGTTCTAATAATGATGATCATCACACTTTTATTTACTTACAACTCAATATTACAACTCGATACTAGAACAAAGATATGACTCTATATGAATGCCTCCGGTGGTGTACCAGGATGTGCAATGATCTAGCATAGCAATGACATCAAAAAACGGACAAGCCATGAAAACATCATGCTAGCTATCTTACAATCATGCAAAGCAATATGACAATGATGCTCAAGTCATGTATATGATGATGATGGAAGTTGCATTGCAATATATCTCGGAATGGCTATGGAAATGCCATAATAGGTAGGTATGGTGGCTGTTTTGAGGAATATATAAGGAGGCTTATGTGTGATAGAGCCTATCATATCATGGGGTTTGGATGCACCGGCATAGTTTGCACCAACTCTCAAGGTGAGAAAGGGCAATGCACGGTATCGAAGAGGCTAGCAATGATGGAAGGGTGAGAGTGCGTATAATACATGGACTCAACATTAGTCATAAAGAACTCACATACTTATTGCAAAATCTATTAGTCATCGAAACAAAGTACTACGCGCATGCTCCTAGGGGGATATATTGGTAGGAAAAGACCATCGCTCGTCCCCGACCACCACTCATAAGGAAGACAATCAATAAATACCTCATGCTCCAACTTCGTTACATAACGGTTCACCATACGTGCATGCTACGAGAATCACAAAATTCAACACAAGTATTTCTACAATCCACAACTACCCACTAGCATGACTCTAATATCACCATCTTTATATCGCAAAACTATTGCAGGGAATCAAACATATCATATTCAGTGATCTACAAGTTTTATGTAGGATTTTATGACTAACCATGTGAATGACCAATTCCGGTCATCTCTCTAAATAGATATAAGTGAAGCAAGAGAGTTTTAATTATTTCTACAAAATATAAGCCCATGCTCTAACAGATATAAGTGAATCAAAAGAGCATTCTACAAATGGCGATTTTCTATGTGAAGAGAAACAGGCAATCCAACCTTCAAATGATATAAGTGAAGCACATGAAGCGTTCTATAAAGCCATACTCAAAAGATATAAGTGAAGTGCAATGAGCATTCTATAAATCAACCATGGACTATCTCATACCAGCATGGTGCATAAAAGAAAAGTGAAAACTAAATGCAAAAGACGCTCCAAGATTTGCACATATCACATGAACGAAACGAATCCGAAAACATACCGATACTTGTTGAAGAAAGATGGGATGCCTTCCGGGGCATCCCCAAGCTTAGACGCTTGAGTATCCTTGAATATTTACTTGGGGTTCCTTGGGAATCCCCAAGCTTGAGCTCTTGCCTCTCCTCCTTCTCCTAACATCGAGACCTCCTCGATCTTCGAACACTTCATCCACACAAAACTCAACAGAAAGCTCGGTAAGATCCATTAGTATAATAAAGCAAATCACTACTCTAAGTACTGTTGCAAACCAATTAATATTTTTTTTTGCATTGTAGCTACTGTAATATATCTTTTCCATGGCTTAATCCACTGATAGAAATCGATAGTTTCATCAAAACAAGCAAACTATGCATCAAAAACGGAACCTGTCTTAAATAGGACAGTCAGTAGTAATCTGAACATTCACCATACTTCTGGTAGTCCAAAAATTCTGAAACAATTAGGAAAAATAAGGAATTTGTATAGAAAGATAGTGCAAAAATTTTCAGAACCATTTGACGTTCCGGTAAAAAAATGTAAAATTGCGCACTACAGCCAAAGTTTCTGTTCTGCACCGCACAAACCAGCAAGCAATGTGAACATCCTAAAGGCAAATCTTGGCACATTGTTTTTATAATACAATGTATTTGTACTTTATAAAAGCACACAATAGAAATAAATGACTCTCTAAAACTTCCGGGTTGTCTCCCTGGCAGCGCTTTCTTTAAAGCCATTAAGCTAGGCATATAGTGCTCAAGTAATGGATCCATCTGGATCCCAAGGTATATCAAAGCCAATTTTAATTAGAAATGATTTGGCATTTAGTAGTGAGCACAAAGCAACATATATCAAGCAATGACGAAGTCTAACTCTCTTCATATGCATCAGCATGTCATACAAGAACAATTCATGAACATCAAGTAAAGGCCAATACATAGCATAGGCAGTTTCATGCAATTTTATCGTGTTGGAAACATAGAGAGGTGGAGATATAGTTCCTCTCTCATAATAATTGCAAGTAGGATCAGCAAGCACATGCATATTATAGAACCCTGGTACATCATTCTTTATTTGGTGCTTATGTAATTCTTAAACATATGTACCTGTGAATCGAATAATGCATTGGTTGTTTGAACCTGATGGATATGAATAAAGCTATATCCTACTTTCAAGTTTAAATTAGGTACAATTTTAAATAGCAGCAATTAAATTAGGGCGAAATTATGTTGTGCAGGTCATACGGCACACACGGTTGGTAAAACATAAACGTTTGCGATATACACCATAATCCGAGGCGGTTCATAGAGAGGAAACATGTGCAAGCATGCACACAGTTGCCATTTGCAAAGCGTGTGTGATGTCAGACACTATCACATGCGGTGCGGGAAAACTAAATGTGTGTGATTCTCTACCTATTGTACACGGTTTATAATCATGAACTGTTTGTAATGTGCCAGGCATCGTAAAACTCCCATGCTTAGAATCTTCCTGGAAAACTCCCGTGCCTGGAATCTGCCTGGTTTTAGGCAGAACCACAAAACTCCGACTGCGATGGCAATGCGAGCACAAACGAGTAGCAAGGATGAAGCATTGGGGATATTCGAGATATCGGAAACGGTTATATAGGGACAACTGTATGCATCAAGGCTCCCTATCCCTGACGGTTTTTGGGTCGTGTGGGAAGGAGCCCCCATCGCCCACACTCACTTGGCGACGGTTCCAAATGCCGTCGCGGAAAGGGGTTAAAAACCGTTTGTTTAGGACCGATGCGCAGCAGTGATCACTCCTGCCTCGATCCCGATCAGATCGGGAGAGTTCTAGTGCTGCCCCCTGTTCCCCACCTCGTGCTCATACCGTCCATCTCCACAGACGCCATGGACGCCCTAGCCACCATCCACCTCACTGGTCAGTGAGCACGCGACTGCGCCCCTTCCTCTCCTCGCCGCCATAGCCTCCCGCGACTACGCCTCCGTGCTCCCTCCGCCGCAGCTGCCTTGCCATCGCCGACATCGCACCTCAGCCGCCCATCTCTTCCATCACGGACGCCCTTGGGTGAGCCACCATCGCAGGTCTACTTGCACCTCACCTGCATCCTCCTCCACGACCTTGCCTTTCTCCATCATCTATTGCACCATTGAGACCATTTCCTACCAGAGAACCTCAAGTTCGATTACATAACCGCAAGTGCCACCTTTCCTTTCTTTCTCCTCTCCCACGGAACACCAGGAACCCTCTCTCACCAGAGGTAGAGAGAAAGAAGCCCCGTCCACACTGATCTTCAGGAACTACGCCAGCAGTTTGCACCGTTAGTGAAGCACTAAAGCCACCGGCTTGCTGAGGCTTGGCATCTGGAGATGACAACATCAGCTGGTGTGATATGTTCTCTAGCATTGAGCTATTGACGCCACCGGGGTCAAAGCTTTGGACAAGGGCACACACGGGAGGAGAATCGCCATGGGGAATTAGGGAGAGTCGTGCAACCCATATTGGGGCGTTGGGGCGAAAGAACGATTACATTGGCTTCTCTTTTTCGCCCGTGTGTGTGCTTCGAGTTCGTGGTCCACCTCATCATGGAGAAGAGAAGCCCAACACGGCTGGTTTATATAGGCTTGTATAGATGGTAATCAATTGCGTAATCAACAGAGAAATTGAAGTGCGATGCAAACAGAAGCGGGGACGATACGTGTACCCAACGTTTGAATCTACTAGAGATCTTTCTTTGTTTTTAAATCTCAACCGTTAATCTTTATGTTTAATGCAAAATCAACAGATATAAAGGGGTGAAGTATGGAGAACTATGAAATAATCCATCCTTTAATATTAGGTACAGATAAAGGGCATTTTATTGAATCATAATGAAGCATACAATCAAAATGAGGGAACGCCCGACCTCTGCATAGTTAAGATGCACATAGTTGATACGTCCATTTTGCATCATGCTTTTATATTGATATTTATTGCATTATGGGCTGTTATTACACACTATGGTTCAATACTTATGCCTTTTCTCCTCTTATTTTACAAGGTTTACATGAAGAGGGAGAATGTCGGCAGCTGGAATTCTAGGCTGGAAAAGGAGAAAATCTAAGAGACCTATTCTGCACAACTCCAAAAGTCCTGAAAATTTACGAAGAATTATTTTGGAATATATAAAAATATTTGGCAAAGAAAGTACCGGAGGGGACCGACCAGGTAGCCACAAGGGTGGGGGCGCGCCCTACCCCCTAGGCGCGCCCCCTGGCTTGTGGGCCCCCTGGCAGGCCTCCGGTGCCCATCTTCTACTATATGATGTGTTTTCACCTGGAAAAAATCAAGAGGAAGCTTTCGGGATGAAGCGCCGCCGTCTTGAGGCGGAGCCTGGGCAGAAGCAATCTAGGGCTCCGGCGGAGCTGTTCTGCCGGGGAAACTTCCCTCCCGGAGGGGAAATTGAAGCCGTCGTCATCACCAACGATCCTCTCATCGAGAGGGGGTCAATCTCCATCAACATATTCACCAGCACCATCTCCTCTAAAACCCTAGTTCATCTCTAGCTTGTATCCGATCTTTGTCTCAAAACCTCAGATTGGTACCCGTGGGTTGCTAGTAGTGTTGATTACTCCTTGTAGTTGATGCTAGTTGGTTTATTCGGTGGAAGATCATATGTTCAGATCCTTAATGATAATTATTACTCCTCTGATTATGGACATGAATATGCTTTGTGAGTAGTTACGTTTGTTCCTGAGGACATGTGATAAGTCTTGCTATAAGTAATCATGTGAATTTGGTATTCGTTCGATATTTTGATGAGATGTATGTTGTCTTTCCTCTAGTGGTGTTATGTGAACGTCGACTACATGAAACTTCACCATGATTTGGGCCTAGGGGAAGGCATTGGGAAGTAATAAGTAGATGATGGGTTGCTAGAGTGACAAAAGCTTAAACCCTAGTTTATGCGTTGCTTCGTAAGGGGTTGGTTTGGATCCACATGTTTCATGCTATGGTTAGATTTATCTTAATTCTTCTGTCGTACTTGCAGATGCTTGTAGGAGGGGTTAATCATAAGTGGGAGGCTTTTCCAAGTAAGGACATCACCCAAGCACCGGTCCACCCATATATCAAATTATCAAAGTAACAAATGTGAATCATATGAGCATGATGAAAACTAGCTTGACAATAATTCCCATGTGTCCTCGGTAGCGTTTTGCATTATATAAGAGTTCGTCCAGTCTTGTCCTTTGCTACAAAAAGGATTGGGCCACCTTTCTGCATCTTATTTAATTTTATTACTTGTTACCCGTTACGAATTATCTTATCACACAATTATCTGTTATCAATAATTTCAGTGCTTGTAGAGAATACATTGCTGAAAACCGCTTGTCATTTCCTTCTGCTCTTCGTTGGGTTCGACACCTTACTTATCGAAAGGACTATAGATCCCATATAATTGTGGGTCATCAAGACTCTTTTCTGCCGCCGTTGCCGGGGAGTGAAGCGCCTTTGGTGAGTGGAATTTGGTAAGGAAACATTTATATTACGTGCTGAAATTTACTGTCACTTATCACTATGGAAAATAATCCTTTGAGGGGCTTGTTTGGGGTATCTTCACCTCGACCAGTAGAGCAAAGAGTTGCTCCTCAACCTACTGAACCTACTGAAATTTTTTATTATGAAATTCCTGTGGGTATGATAGAGAAACTGCTAGCTAATCCTTATGCAGGAGATGGAACATTACATCCTGATATGCATCTAATCTATGTGGATGAAGTTTGTGGATTACTTGAGCTTGCAGGTTTGCCCGAGGATGAAGTCAAGAAGAAGGTATTCCCTTTATCTTTGAAGGGAAAGGCATTTACATGGTATATGCTATGTGATGATATTGGGACTTGGAACTACAACCGAATGAAATTGTAATTTCATCAGTAGTTTTATCCTATGCATCTAGTTCATCATGATCAGAATTATATTTATAATTTATGGCCTTGTGAAGGAGAAAGTGTCGCTCAAGCTTGGGGGAGGCTTAAGTCAATGTTATATTCATGCCCCAATCATGAGCTCTCAAGAGAAATTATTATTCAGAATTTTTATGCTCGGCTTTCTCGTAATGATCAATCCATGCTCGATACTTCTTGCACTGGTTCTTTTATGAAGAAGATTACTGAATTCAAATTGGATTTATTCAAAAGAATTAAATGCAACTCTAAATATTGGGAACTCGATGAAGATAATGAGTCAGGTATAAACTTTAAGTTTGATTGTGTTAAATCTTTCATGGATACCGATGCTTTTCGTGAATTTAGCACTAAATATGGACTTGACTCTGAGATAGATGCGTCAATCCACGTCCCGAGCAGCTCGGATGTATGCGTCCGCCGAACTAAAGGCATTGAATGCCTCTTCAGTAAAGGTAGGATCGCGCATAGTGCCCTCTGGCGCCGATGGTTTATGGCACTCTCCGCCTCGGAGTTGGTGACAGATACATTATCTGAATCGTCGGAGAGGGGACAATCCGGCATGGCACCCGTATCGACTCTAGCCCTAGAGGCAGGGTCCAGGGTCGGATTGATGGATGTGTGTCCGGCGAGGTCTCCGGATATAGCCCGGTGAGTGCTCTTGCTGAAATATGGGGGAGGAGAAAAATGTCGCAGTTTGGTATGTTTGCCGCAGGGAGTATCAAAAGCGGTACCTTTTTATGAAGGTCGGAGCTTGGAAGAGTCGCCGTCCGCCTTTCTTTTCGAAGATCCGCCTTGTGTCAACGTACCCTTCTTAAGGGGCGATCCCTATGCGGCATGGTGAGACGAGTGCCGCCCCTTTGAAGCACAAGACAGTGCAGTGGGTGAGGCACAATGGGAAGGCTCTTTTGGAGAAGATGCTCCCTAGGCACTTACATGGGAAGATGGGAGAAGGCCGGGGTAATCGGCTTTGATGGCCACTTCTGTGTCGTCATAGCTCGCCTGATAAAAGACCCCCTCCTTGAGCTCCACAGATATATCCGGATCCTCCTCGAAACTGGGATCCGGGTCCCGAATATGGTCCTCTGGCTGTAGAGCGGGGCTGTAGATCCCCGCAGTAGCCTTTCTCCATTCCTGGTAAAAATGGTCGGGTTAAGATTGACTAATTGCGACTCAGGAAGAAGATTAAGTGAGTGTTGGATTGAAAGCTTACCCAGCTAGGGGGGTTGTACATGGAAAAGCCATGTCAGCACTTGTGGCGAGTGAATTCTTCTTTCTCCCCTTTATAAAGATCAACCAACATGGCGGCCAGGGCGGTGAAGTTATCCGGACCCTTGCACCCGCAGCGGGATGTATGATCCTCCCCATTGTAGTTCCACATGAGGAGTCCTCTGGATTGGTGTGGTTGGACACCGCGTGTTATGGAAATCGCCATGACTTGAATTATGGACAGTCCGGACTGGGCGAGTACCTTTATATTGTCCATTAACTTCTTAACTTCTGCACTATCTTCCTCCTCGAGGCTCTGGGGGCGCTAGCTATGGCGCTTCTTTAGTGGGCTATTGGAAAATTAAGGTAGGCCACGTCGGATTGGGTCCGAAAGAATGACGTCTTCAATATAGAACCACTCCGAGGGCCACTCTTTGGATGCCTTCTTCGGAGTGCCGGGCAGATATCCTGTTCCGGCTATGCGCCATACTTCGGCACCGCCCACCTCAAATATGGATCCCTTTTGGGAGCAAGGTACGAGGCAGAAAAGCTTCCTCCATAGCTCGAAATGGGCCTCGCAGCCTAAGAACAGCTCGCAAAGAGCGACAAAACCTGCGATGTGCATAATGGAGCCCAGCGTGAGATTGTGTAGTTGAAGGCCGTAGTACTCCAGGAGACCTTGGAGGAAAGGATGGATTGGGAATCCAATGCCTCTTAGGAGAAAGGAAACGAAGCATACTCGCTCCCCTTCTGAAGGGTTTGGGAAATTTTCCGTCAGGGCTTCACTAGTAAAGGAGGTTAATCCCGCCCGAACGGGGACTAGATCCACAGGTGGGAGATAGCCCTGCACCTGGAGCTTGGTCAACTGGGCATGGGATATAGAGAATCTCTCTAATCGCCTTTTTGAGGGTCATGGGGGCGGGAGGAAGAACTAGGAGCGTCGGCCATGATTGCGTGGTTTCTCGAAGCAAGTTCGAAGGATTTTTCGCCTGGTGTCGAATGGCATCTGAGGTTTGATCTCTTTAAATAGGCACCTTATGTACGCTGTCGAGGGGTTATTTGCAAAAACACTAGGACCCTTCGTGTTCATGTGCCACGTGGAAGTTAGCCGAAGGGTACGACATTTAATGGGAACCAAGCTGTTTGAAGAATTCACCTTACCAAAGACCGAAGATGTGAGGGCCGAATATAGCTTTTTCGGTTCAGACACTTTGAAGTATTCGGTGGAGGAACCCTCCTTGCAATGCCAAAGACAATTTACGTGCCGGACACATCGTCATTGAAGACTGGTTCAGGGGCTACTGAGGGAGTCCAGGATTATGGGGTCCTCGGGCGTCCGGGTTGTGTGATGTGGGCCGGACAGATGGGCCGTGAAGATACAAGATAGAAGGCCTTTCCCCGTGTCTGGATGGAGCTCTCCTTGGCGTGTAAGGCAAGCTTGGCGTGTAGATATGAAGATTCCTTTCTCTGTAAACCGACTATGTACATCCCTAGCCCCCTCCAGTGTCTATATAAACCGGAGGGTTTAGTCCGTAGAGGCAATCGGAATCATACATGCTAGACAATTAGGGTTTAGCCATTACTATCTCGTGGTAGATCTACTCTTGTAACCCCTATACTCATCAAAGTCAATCAAGTAGGAAGTAGGGTATTACCTCCATCAAGAGGGCCTGAACCTGGGTAAACACCGTGTCCCTTGCCTCCTGTTACCTTCGATCCTTAGACACACAGTTCGGGACTCCCTACCCGAGATCTGCCGGTTTTAACACCAACACCCACACCTTTATAAAGAAGGAGTAAATGACGTTATTAGATGTTGTGTACCTGAGCATGAACAGGAACAAATCCTACACAAGTGCCACTCCGAGGCTTACGGAGGACACCATGCTGGAGATAGAACTGCGCACAAGGTATTGCAATCTGGTTTTTATTGGCCTACTCTCTTCAAGGATGCTCGTAAGTTTGTCTTGTCTTGTTAAGAATACCAGGGAATTGGCAATATTAGTGGACGTCAGGAAATGCCTATGACTTGTCCACTTTTTATCGAACCATTTGATGTTTGGGCTTTGATTATATGGGACCTTTTCCTTCCTCTAATGGGTATACACATATTTTAGTTGCTGTTGATTACATTACTAAGTGGGTAGAAGCTATTCCAACTAGTAGTGTTGATCATAACACTTCTATTAAGATGCTTAAAGAAGTTATTTTTCCGAGGTTTGGAGTCCCTAGATATTTGATGACAGATTGTGGTTCACATTTTATTCATGGTGCTTTCCGTATAATGCTTGCTAAATATGATGTCAACCATAGAATTGCATCTCCATATCACCCTCAGTCTAGTGGTCAAGTAGAATTTAGCAATAGAGAGATTAAATTGATTTTGCAAAAGACTGTTAATAGATCTAGAAAGAATTGGTCTAAGAAACTTGATGATGCATTATGGGCTTATAGAACTGCTTATAAGAATCCTATGGGTATGTCTCTGTATAAAATGGTTTATGGAAAAGCATGTCATTTACCTCTTGAATTAGAACATAAAGCTTATTGGGCAATCAAAGAGCTCAACTATGATTTCAAACTTGTCGGTGAGAAGAGGTTATTTGGCATAAGCTCGCTTGATGAATGGAGAACCCAAGCCTATGAGAATGCCAAGTTGTTTAAAGAAAAATTTAAAAGATGGCATGACAAAAAAATACAAAAGCATGAGTTTAATGTAGGTGATCATGTTTTGCTATACAACTCTCATTTAAGATTTTTGCAGGAAAGCTTCTCTCTAAATGGGAAGGTCCTTACATTATCGAGGAGGATTATCATTCCGGTGCCATCAAGATCAACAACGCCGAAGGCACTAACCCGAAGGTGGTAAACGGTCAAAGAATCAAACATTATATTTCATGTACTCCCATAAATGTTGAGACAAATATTATGAACACCATAACACCGAAGGAGATGTAATGGATACTTTCCAGAATGTCTCAGACTCTGAAAAGGAATAGGTATGTGGTACAGTAAGTAAACTGACTCGAAAGCGGTTCTAATGGCAATTTTTCTCCGTTTTGGGATATTTAAAAAATTAGAAAAATTAAAAGTAGCCCAAAGAGTGCACGAGGAAGCTGCAAGGCAGGGGGCGCGCCCTACCCCCTGGGCGCGCCCCTATGCCTTGTGGCCACCTTGTGTGCCCTCTAGACTTCGTTTTCTTGCACAATACTTCTTTTGGTCAGTAAAAATTCATTATATAATCTCCCGAAGGTTTTGATCATCGTACCATGGCAATATCCTCTATTTTTGTTTTGAGCTATTTTCTGTCAGAGTTTTCAAGGCCAGGCATCATGTCATCGTCCTCCTCCAACAACGCGGATGGCGATGCTTGGTTGATGCAGATGGAACTTAGAAGGGAGGATGCCGAGGGAGCCATGATGTGGGAGAATGAAGGATATTCCCTTGAGGAACAGCCTCTGGCTTCAGAGAGAGGTACCCTGGTGGGCATTTCCACTATCCCAAATTCCCATCAAGCACTACAAACTACAAAAAACCATGAAGGCCAAGAGGTGCGATAAGGGCTTCCCCTAGGAGGCCCTTACACAAGTTACATCGGAACAACTTTCATAATTTGGTTCATAATTACGGAGTGGAGAACACCCCTCATACACATATACCCTCCAATTGGGACATATCCCGTCCAAGTGAAAGCAATGCAGGAAAAGGTTCTTGGTGGCCTGAAAATAAGCACCTTTTGAAGGAAATCCAGAAGAATGCAAATATGCTCCAATGTATGCTCCAAGAATTGCAAGTCCTAAAAGGTGCCTTAATAAATCCTACAACATCAACAACTCCATCATCACCACCTTCGAAGAAAGAGACATAAATACATGGGTATGGGCACTGCCCTTGGCAACTGCCAAGCTTGGGGGAGATGCCCCGGTATCGTATCACCATCACACCTTTACTTTTATCGTTTTTCTTAGTTCGATCCTTTTGGTTATATCTTGATCTAGTAGAATAAAATTTTAGTATGATCTAGCTTTGAGTTTTGTTTTGAGATCTTCTATGTAATCAAGTCCGTGACTTATATAACGAAGAGTAGTTTTGAGTTGAGGGCCTTGCTTTCTTGCTATGATCTTTAGGGAATAAAATAATAGAAAAAAAGAAATAAAATGATCATATAAAGATCTTATGGAGAGTAATGACTTCACATATAAAGAGTATGATGAATAAAAGTTGTTGAGAGTTGACAAACATAGTTTTGGTCATTGTTGCAATTAATGGGAAGTAATAAAGAAAGATAGGTTTCACATATAAATATACTATCTTGGACATCCTTTGTAATTGTGAGCACTCATTAAAATATGACATGCCAAAAAGTTGATGTTGGACAAGGAAGAGAACATAATGGGTTATGTTTTCTTATATCCGAATAGAAGTTATATTGTCATGGATCCTCCAACATGTTGAGTTTTCTTTCCCTCTTATGCTAGCCAAATCCTTTTCACCAAGTAGAGATACTACTTGTGCATCCAAATATCCCTTAAACCCAGTTTTACCATGAGAGTCCACCATACCTACCTATGGATTGAGTAAGATCCTTCAAGCAAGTTGTCATCAGTGCAAGCAATAAAAACCGCTCTCTAAATATGTATGATCTTTTAGTGTGGAGAAAATAAGCTTTTATACGAACTTGTGATATGGAAGAAATAAAAGCGATGGACTGCATAATAAAGTTCTTTATCACAAGCGGCAATATAAAGTGACGTTCTTTTATATTAAGATTTTGTGCATCCAACCATAAAAGCGCATGACAACCTCTGCTTCCCTCTGCAAAGGGCCTATCTTTTACTTTTATCGTCTACCCTTATACAAGAGTCATGGTGATCTTCACCTTTCCTTTTTACACTTTTTCTTTTTGGCAAGCACTATGTGTTGGAGAAGGATCCAGATATATATATATCCACTCGGATGTAGGTTAACATAAAGTATTATTGCTGACATTACCCTTGAGGTAAAAGGTTGGGAGGCGAAACTATAAGCCCCTATCTTTCTCTGTGTCCGACTGAGGCTTTGAGCCCATAAGTATCGCGTGAGTGTTAGCAATTGTGAAAGACTAAAAGATAGTTGAGCATGTGGACTTGCTATACAAAAGCTCTTAAATTGACTCTTTTCGATATTATGATAAATTGCAATTGCTTCAATGACTGAGATCATAGTTTGTTAGTTTTCAATGAAGGTTGATTCTAACTTTACCTTGTGAATGAATGGTTGCTTTAGCATAAGAAATTATATGACAATATATGTTGTTGTTCTAAAGATGATCATGATGCCGTCATGTCTATATTTTATTTTATCGACACCTCTATCTCTAAACATGTGGACATATTTTTCGATTTCGGCTTTCGCTTAAGGACAAGCGAGGTCTAATCTTGGGGGAGTTGATACGTCCATTTTGCATCATGCTTTTATATTGATATTTATTGCATTATGGGTTGTTATTACACATTATGGTTCAATACTTATGCCTTTTCTCTTCAATTTTACAAGGTTTACATGAAGAGGGAGAATGCCGGCAGCTGGAATTCTGGGCTCGAAAAGGAGCAGATCTGAGAGACCAATTCTGCACAACTCCAAAAGTCCTGAAAATTTACGAAGAATTATTTTGGACTATATAAAAAATATTGGGCGAAGAAAGTACCAGAGGAGACCGACCAGGTAGCCACAAGGGTGGGGGCGCGCCCCCTGGCAGGCCTTCAGTGCCCATCTTCTGCTATGTGATGTGTCTTGACCTAGTAAAAATCAAGAGGAAGCTTTCGAGGCGAAGCGCCGCCATCTCGAGGTGGAACCTGGGCAGAAGCAATCCAAGGCTCCGGCGGAGCTGTTTTGCCGGGGAAACTTCCCTCCCAGAGGGGGAAATTGAAGCCATTGTCATCACCAACGATTCTCTCATGGAGATGGGGTCAATCTCCATCAACATCTTCACCAGCACCATCTCCTCTCAAACCCTAGTTCATCTGTTGGGGATATGATTACTGGAGGTAAACCGACTAGGAGTGGCCGGGTTAGCTCCATGAAGATAGAAGCCCATGAAGACGTGAGGATGGAGGCGCTTTACGAAGGCCCAAGGCCCAAAGGCGGGTTAAAGGCCTGTAGATATAAACCGACTCTTTCATGTAACTTGTATTGTAAGTTAGAGGAATAGAGACCAAGCCGGACACGTTTATGATCCGGCCTCAGGACTCTGTAGACCGGCGGGCATCAACCTATGTATATAAAGGGACGACCCGGCAGCGGTTTAGGGACGACAGACAACAACTCGAGAGCCAGGCAAAGCGGATTTGCTCCCTGGTCATCGAAACCCTAGCAATACCAATCACAACTAGACGTAGGCTTTACCTTCATTGAAGGGGCCGAACTAGTATAAAATCCCCCGTGTCCCTTGTCCGGTTTAATCCCTTTAAGCTAACCTGTAGTGATGGCTCCACGACTAAGTCCTTTCACGAGGACATCTGCCGTGACAAACCCATGACAGTTGGCGCCCACCGTGGGGCTATCGCACGATGGTTTCGAGTTCTTGAAGGGCAGCTTTGATGGACTCAAGGGATACGCTGTGGGCCGGATGACGAAGAGTCGTCGCGGCAAGCTCTACATTGACGACGCAGGATGGGGTCCCGAGGCCGGTTCAATCGAATACGGGTACCGGGTCCCCTTTGGTGGGATTCACGTCTTCATCGGCAAGATCGGCGAACCGGGCCCTGAGCCAGACACCTCCACCGACATCATCGAGATGGCTCAGCGTGCAAACCCTTCCCCCGTTCAGCCCGCAACAAGGCATGTTTTCGTAGGTGTCATCCATGGAGCGGAACATGGGGATGGACCGGCATCTGATGGAGAAACCGTTGTCTGTTCGAACGACGAGTCTTCAACTGGAGAGACTGAATCGCTGTATCAGTTGCAGGAAGGCCGGATTAGCGGAGGTTCCGATGGCAACAGTATTTCGGACCCCCTTGATCTGCCAAACCGGGTCGCTATCTTCATGGCCGGTACACAATCAGCACACCACTCATCAATCGTCGCGGCAGTGCTCTCCAGTTCAGCGACAGCAACACCCTTGTACTCACTTTGCCTTAGTGATCATGCGGAGACCCCGCAGAGCATGACTAGGGTGTTATCTCCTAGGAGAGCCCCGAACCTGGGTAACGTACGTCGACGTTCGTGTCTACGACTAATCCCTCTTCCGGGCACCGGCGACGTTCTACTCGCTCCCACCATGATAAGCCATCCTTTGGCATATGTCGCACCCAACCCCCGACAACTTTACCACAATATCATCCACATATGCGTGAACATTGCGCCCAATCTGTTTATGAAGACAATTCTGAACACAGCATTGATAAGTCTCCTGGGCACTCTTGAGCCCAAAGGGCATGGAGACATAGCAGAATGCTCCAAAGGGAGTTATAAAAGTTGTCTTCTCCTGGTCCTTAACTGCCATTTTGATCTGATGATAACCAGAATAAGCATCCAGAAAACACAAACGGTCACAACTCGCCGTAGCATCAATAATCTGATCAATACGAGGGAGGGCAAAGGGATCTGCTGGGCAGGCTTTGTTCAAATCTGTGTAATCCACACACATACGCCAAGTGTCGTTTTTCTTAAGAACCAGCACCGGATTAGCCAACCACTCCGGGTGAAAGACCTCCATGATAAACCCTGCGGTCAATAGCCGAGCTACCTCCTCATCGATAGCCTTGCGCCTTTCTTCATTGAAGCGGTGGAGAAACTGTCTGACCGGTTTAAACTTAGGATCTATATTAAGTGTGTGCTCAGCGAGTTCCCTCGGCACACCTGGCATGTCAGAAGGTTTCCATGCAAAGATGTCCCGGTTCTCACGGATGAACTCGATGAGCGCACTTTCCTATTTGGGATCTAGGTTAGCACTGATGCTGAACTGCTTAGATGAATTGCCAGGAACAAAATCAACCATCTTGGTGTTTGTGGCTGATTTAAACTTCAACGCCGGATCGTGCTCCGTAGTTGGCTTTTTCAAAGAAGTCATGTCTGCCGGATCAACCTTGTCTTTATAAAACTTCAGCTCTTCCGTGGCACAAACCGACTCAGCGTAAGCCGCATCACCTTCCTCACATTAGAAAGCAATCTTCCTGCTCCCATGTATGGTGATGGTCCCTGTATGACCTGGCATCTTAAGTTGCAGATAAACATAACACGGCCTCGCCATGAACTTGGCGTAAGCCGGTCGCCCAAACAGAGCGTGATATGGACTCTTGATTTTCACCACCTCAAAAGTCAGTGTCTCTGACCTTGAATCATGATCATCTCCAAAGGCCACCTCTAGGGCCATCTTGCCCACTGGATATGCAGATTTACCGGGCACCACACCATGGAAAATGGTCGACGGTTTAAGATTCTTATCTGTCAACCCCATATGGCGGAAGGTGTCATAGTAGAGAATATTGATACTGCTTCCCCCATCCATGAGCACCTTGGTGAACTTATACCCCCCAACTTGAGGTGCCACTACTAAAGCCAGATGACCCGGATTGTCAACCTGGGGTGGGTGATCCTCTCTACTCCATAAAATAGGTTGCTCAGACCAGCGTAAATACTGAGGCACTGCCGGTTCAATAGAGTTCACGGCCCTCTTGTGAAGCTTCTGATCACGCTTACACAAGATAGTGGTGAAGACATGATACTGCCCACTATTCAACCGCTTCAGATTGCTCTGATAATCCGACTGCTGCTGCTGCTGATTCCCCTGATGGTTATAACCTCCCTAGTTGCCCTAGTTCCCTTGATTGCTATGTCCGGTTTGATTGCCTTGAAATCCTGAACCGGAGCTACTGCCTCCATAACCTGGCCCATGAAAACCACCTCCTGAACCACCGGGCGGGCCATTGTCGTATTGAAACATATTGGAGTTCTTGAACTCTCGCATGATATAACAATCCTTCCAAAGATGTGAAGCTGGCCTCTCCTTCGATCCATGCTTTGGACAAGGTTGATTTAACAGGCGCTCCAGATTGGGGCCTGAACCCCCACCCTTCTGGGGCTGTTTGCCCTTACGACGCTGACCGCTATCCTGAGCATTGGTGTTAGCGACAAAGTGCAAACTATTGTCCGCCTTGCGCTTACCATTGTTTCCATGACCTGCCGAGTTATGCTGCTGCCCCTTGGTGTTGCCGTTCTTCTTCCCTTTCCCCAGTTTGTCCTCCTCTGATTCAGGGTCTTTGGTATTATCTAAATCGGCATATTTCACCAAAGCGGCCATAAGCGTTGCCATATCATTGCAGTGACGTTTGAGCCTTCCTAACTTCTGTTTTAGCAGTACAAACCGGCAATTGCTTTCCAATGTTAACACTGCTGTGTCCGCATTGATGCGATCCGATGAATACAGAATAGATGAGACCCGCTTCACCCAATGGGTTGTAGACTCCCCATCCTCTTGAACGCAAGCGGCCAGGTCCACAATCGACATAGGCTGCTTACAAGTATCCTTAAAATTCTAGATAAACCGGTGTTTTAACTCGGCCCATGATCCGACAGAGTTAACTGGTAAGCTCTTTAACCAAGTACAAGCTGTCCCCTCCAACATCATGGTGAAGTATTTAGCACACACTGCTTCATCCACATCCCACATCTCCATTGCCATCTCGTAACTTTCAACCCATGACTCTGGTTGCAAATCGGCGGTGTAATTGGGCACCTTACGAGGGCCCTTAAAATCCTTGGGCAGCCGCACATTACGTAAAGTGGGGGTAAGACACGACACCCCTAAGGAACTGAAGACCACACCTGGCTCCACTGAAGCGGTAGGGTGAACCGGAGTAGGTTGACGAGCCGCATGCAGAGCTGCTAACTCGGCCTCTCGACGTGCACGACCATGATCACCCACATCCTACGCATTAGCACCTCCGCCAGCCGGGTTGTGCCCTCACGGCGAGTTACGGCGACGTGCACTACTTGATACGGCCGGTTCATCCTCAACGTGCCTGCTGTAGCTCCGGCTCGGGCGGGGGGTGGAATGAATCCTCTCGCGACTATGCGAATAAGCCTGCTGCTGGTTTGAAGCTGTTTGAAGGAGCTCTCTGGTCCGTCGTGCCTCAATCGCAACTGGTGACTCGCCATCGGTTGGGAGGGCTGCCAATCGTGAAGCGGCGGCCACAATTGTCCAACGGGTTGGAGTAATGCCCCAGGGGCGTTGGAACATACTGTGGCACAATGTTGTTTTGATGAGGCGGGTCCATCGTGCGCGGCTGAACCGGCGCTCTTGTTCCCGGCGCCTCCGTCCGGTTTAACACTGGCTGGTTACGGGTTCCTGCTCCTGGCGTGTTGAAGAGATTTCTTGGCTCATAACTCGGCGGGAGATGCGATCGGTATCTTCTTCTCATGACTTCATCTAAGGCATTCTGATCCAGCCGAAGCCGGTAAGCCTGAGCTTCCAACTCGAGTTGTTCTGTAGCCCTCCTAGCGTTCTCTGCCGCTAGGTCCGCTTTAGCCTGAGTTATCTGATCTTTCACCTTTGCAATCTCCGCATTGTGCTGATCCCGGGCTGCTGCGTCCACCTCCGCGGCCATCAATGTTGCCAAAGCGTCGAACAAATCAGACAGAACTTGAGCCGGAGGTGGCGCAGAGCCCCCCCTGCTCCCGCTGGCGTTGCTGTCGCTGAACCAGAGAGCATTGCCGCGGCGATTGATGAGTGGTGTGCTGATTGTGTACCGGCCATGAAGATAGCGACCCGGATTGGCAGATCAAGGGGGTCCGAAATACTGTTGCCATCGGAACCTCCGCTAATCCGGCCGTCCTGCAATTGATACAGCGATTCGGTCTCCGCATGATCACTAAGGCAAAGTGAGTACAAGGGTGCTCCTCGAGTTGTATGCTGGAGATAGGAGAAGGCAAGGCTAGCTTTCTCCTTCCTATATCTCTGGTCTAGTTCTAATGGGTCCGAACCCTTTGCATGGGTGCCCTGGGGGCTTTATATAGGCCTACCCCCCCAGGGGTACAAGGGTAATATGACTGGGTGCAGGCCCAGCCGTCAGTCTCTTCGGCCGCGGACTTCTCCGCCGACTGTTGGGGCCCGCCGATCTGGGGGCCCCGCTGACTGGTCTGGTACGGAGCCGACAGGCCGTACCCGCCGCTTGGGGGTCTTACCGGCTGCTGATCACTGTAGCCGCACTTCTAATGACGCAGGCTTGGTCGAAGGATCATGGCTACAGCACCGCCGTCATGGCGGGCGATTACTGTAGCCACTCCCCATCTTGTCTGGTTAATGGCGCGTGGGGCTCGTGGGAGGAGCAGGCCGACTCCTAGGGGCCGGATCCCATCGGGTCCGATTGGTAGGGCTCTTCGCCGTCTTCTGGACTCTCGCTGACTGGTGGGGCCCATCGTCCTTGGGCCATACAGACAGGCCGTCGTGGGAGCAGGACTCCGCCTGCCCATGGTGACGTTAGGGCTGTCATGGCAATGGTGCCGTGCCGGGCGGGGCTCCTCGTCGGCACAGCGCAATGTGGCCGCGCCAGCCCCTAGGAAGGGGAGGGGATGGGCTGCACTGTAGCCATCCCCTGTCCCGTCCCCCTCGGTGTGGGTACGGGCTTTTGAAGGGGCCGCGGGCCGACTCCTCGGAGCCGGCTTCTCTGGAAGCCGCCTGGCAGGAGTCGGCTTGTCTTGACCTCCCCTTCTGGACTCGGCCGTCTACGGGCAGCCGTATATTTCTCCAGCCGGCTTCCAGAAGGCGGCTCTTTACCTTGGCATCCTGAGGGGCACGGTCAGCTCCGATGTCTTGAAAGGTTATGGGCGTCGGGTTAGCCTACCCGTGGCCCATTACTCCGACAGTAGTCCCCGAAGCTGGTGAGGCGCCGCAGGCGACTGGTCGAGGAGCCTCAGCAGTTTCCTTTCTCTGAGTGCTTGAGGCGAAGCTTCGTTCGACTTCTGTCGGGCCGACTGGCAGGAGTCGGACTCGCCCGATCTGACTTGTCCAAAATTTTCAAACGCCTCGGCAGGATCCAAGTGGCGTGGTAGCTAAGCTTCCGGGCCGCCGCCTGTTTCGGGCATGTCACGTGGCGACGAGCGGCCGGGCCTGTCTTCCCACGCATGCGCGCGACGGGACACACCTACAGGCGGGGCCCACCACTACCATGCCACGGCACGCGAGGGAATCCACTGCGGCCGGGGTGGACGGTTGAGATTCCCGCAGAGTTACTGCGCGCAGTAACTTTGCGTGACAAATGTGGGGGCGTGGGGTAGTGGGCGCAGTAAATCCCACACCCGTCCCCTCGGCTTCGCAACCCACTGGTCTGTAAGTAGGGGGGAGGAGGGGGAGCGGCAGAGCACGCGCGCCCCTCCTCCTCACTGGAGGTGACCAAGCGGAGACTTCCCAACTGGCCGCTCCACCAGCCGGCGCCGCCAATTCCGTTGTTCCACCAAGCCCACCTGCTGCTTCCTAGGTTGCCACTTTACCTTTGTTTATACCTGCTTATCGGTCTCGATGAACTTTGTTAATTTTGCACAATTCCACCCGCGGGGTGTATCCTGAACTACTGTTTGAAGATTGGCCAAAGGCCTTTGCTATGTAAATACATTCCGAGTTCTATCTCTTCTTGCCTATTGCTCTTTGGCTTTTTTCCTTTGCCGCCTTCCTTGGTTGTCGTCTTGCCAGTCAGACAGCCGCTCTGCGGACTGTTGCTGGATCAAGTACTTAGCTTCTTTGGGGAAGGCAAGTACTTAGCCGTTTAGAGTTCTTTGGCAAGTTAAGTAGAACATGGCGAGCCGGCTGCTCAACATTTGGTCGTAAGAGGCGGGAAGCCGGCTTAGACTATGCCCATGCTTGTGTCCTTAGCCATTTTTCATATGGGCACCCTTTCTATCTTACTCCTGCCCACCGTTCAGTCGCTCTGCCAGCTGCGGCTTTTGCAGGAGACGGCTTAGGTGCCACACATTACTTGTCCGGCTGCAGGAAGCGTTTCGTAGTGCAAGGCGGCAAGTCCCCGGGCCGACTAGTCGGACCGGTGCCAAGCGGCATAAAAAATAACATACTTATGGGCATGATTCTTATCATATAGATAAAAGAGGGCAGTCCCCGAGCTCGCCTCAGGGGACCCGGAGTCTTCGTACTTAATACAAAAGGTAGCGTGGTACATATTGCTTTAACTGTAAAATCTTCGGAGGAGGTTTGCATTCCACGGCCATTCCGTCTCCTTGCCGGAGTCGTCCCTCTTGCGTGCTCGAGGCTTCTGAGCGTCGATCAGGTAGTAGGAGTCGTTGCCTAGCACTTTACTGATGACGAAGGGGCCTTCCCAAGGCGCTGAGAGCTTGTGCTGGCTGGCTGTTCGCTGGATCAGCCGGAGCACAAGGTCTCCCTGTTGGAAATATCTCGGCTTGACCTTCCGGTTATAATATCGGCACAGGCTCTGCTGGTAGATGCTGGACCGACTGAGTGCCAACAGTCGGCCCTCTTCAGCAAATCGACACCGTCTTGACGTGCTTCTTCTGCCTCCTCTTCGGTGTACATGGTGACTCGAGGGGAGTCGAACTCTATGTCCGTTGGGATGACGGCTTCTGCACCGTAGACGAGGAAGAAGGGCGTGAAGCCGGTTGACTTGTTTGGAGTTGTGCGTAGGCTCCAGAGGACGGCCGGCAGCTCGTCGAGCCAACAGCCGGCCGAACGCTCAGAGGCTCGACCAGTCGAGGCTTGATGCCGGACAAGATGAGGCCGTTTGCTTGCTCTACTTGTCCGTTTGACTGCGGATGGGCAACGGACACTAAGTCCAGTCTGATGCCTTGCGTCGCGCAGAAACGGGCCAAGGCGCCTTTGGCTAAGTTTGTGCCGTTGTCGGTGATGATACTGTGCGGTATGCCGTATCTGATGGTGATGTCGGAGATGAAAGTCACAACAGTCAGACCGTTCAGCTTCTTGATTGGTTTGGCCTCTATCCACTTGGTGAACTTGTCCACTGCAACAAGTAGATGGGTCATGCCGCCTCGCGCTGTTTTGAATGGTCCCACCATGTCAAGGCCCAGACAGCAAAGGGCCAGGCAATGGGAATAGTCTTAAGCACAGAAGCCGGCTGATGTGGCTTGGAACGAAACTTCTGGCACCCTTTGCATTTTTGGACCAATTCCTTGGCATCTTCAAGAGTAGTCGGCTAGAAGAAACCATGGCGGAAGGCTTTGGCGACGAGTTCTCTGGAAGCCGCGTGGTGGCCACACTCGCTGAGGGAGTCCTGGATTAGGGGTCTCCGGACAACCGGACTATATCCTTTGGCCGGGCTGTTGGACTATGAAGATACAAGATTGAAGACCTCGTCTCGTGTCCGGATGGGACTCTACTTGGCGTGGAAGGCAAGCTAGGCAATACGGATATGTATATCTCCTCCTTTGTAACCGACCTTGTGTAACCCTAGCCCCCTCCGGTGTCTATATAAACCGGAGGGTTTTAGTCCGTAGGACAACATACAATCATACCATAGGCTAGCTTCTAGGGTTTAGCCTCTCTGATCTCGTGGTAGATCAACTCTTGTAATACTCATATCATCAAGAATAAATCAAGCAGGACGTAGGGTTTTACCTCCATCAAGAGGGCCCGAACCTGGGTAAAACATCGTGTCCCCTGCCTCCTGTTACCATCCGCCTTAGACGCACAGTTCGGGACCCCCTACCCGAGATCCGCCGGTTTTGACACCGACATTGGTGCTTTCATTGAGAGTTCCTCTGTGTCGTCGCCGTTAGGCTTGATGGCTCCTACGATCATTGATAGTGATGCAGTCCAGGGTGAGACTTTTCTCCCCGGACAAATCTTTGTGTTCGGCGGCTTCGCACTGCGAGCCAACTCACTTGGCCATCTGGAGCAGATCGAAAGTTATGCCCCTGGCCGCCAGGTCAGGTTTGGAAGCTTAAACTACATGGCCGATATCCGCGGAGACTTGATCTTCGACAGATCCGAGCCCCTGCCTTCTGCGCCACGCGGCCACGATGAGTACGATTTAGCTCTTCCATCGGACAGTGTTCAAAAAATTGCACCGGCAGCCACTTCGACCCTTAATTCGGAGCCAGTTGCGCCTTCCGTGGATGGGTGGATAGACCCCGCCGCGGAGGCTATGTCCTCAGCGGCAATCGAGCCGAATATCGACCTTACCCTTCACGAGAGTAGTGTTTTCAAACTGCCAGATCCTTCTCCGGCCACGGACTCCGAACCGCCTGCGTCCACTCCTATCGTATCCGATTGGGCGCCGATCATGGAGTTTACCTCCGCGGATATTTTTCAGCACTCGCCCTTTGGCGACATACTGAACTCATTAAGGTCTCTCTCCTTGTCAGGAGGATCCTGGCCGAACTATGTCCAGCATGATTGGGATGCGGATGACGAACGTATTCGCCGCCCACCCACCACCCACTTAGTAGCCACTATCAATGATTTAACCGACATGCTCGACTTCGACTCCGAAGACATCGATGGTATGGACGACGATGCAGGAGACGAACAGGAACTGCTGCCCACAGGGCACCAGACGCCCACTTCATCACATGACGTATACATGGTGGACACACCAAAAGAAAACGACGACGAGGAACGGAAGGACGCAACAAAGGGTTGTAACCTCGAGAAGCATTCAAAGAGACGGCGTAAGCGCCGCCCCAAATCCCGCCTCGGTAGAAACAACGATCATATAGACCCAGCATTAGAGCAGGGTGAACCATCGCCGGACTACGGCAACAAGGAGAATCAAACAGAACAGCCCGACTCTGTCAAAGATAATAATACGGACGACATCACACCGGACAGACACCCGGAGCAACAGAATGCCCATCAAAGGCTTGTTGCCACCGCGAGGAGTCTAAAAAAGCAGAAGCAAAGGCTCAAGGCTGCACAAGACACACTCAAAATCAAATGGAGTGAAGTACTCAACACTGCAGCGAAATACGGCAGTAATCGCCACACCAAGAGCTATCCGAAGCGAAAGTTGCTACCTGAATTTGATGAGGAGGCCTTAGATCCTCCACAATTAAAAAATAAAATGGCCATCCGGTCAGATAGACGACCTCATAGCCAACATAAAGCGGCAATCGACGCCGCACATAAACCAGTACGCGATCCGCGTAAGGGCTCGCATCAAAAGGACGGCGCAACCAGATCCATCTATGGACCACGCAAGAGCGCTCCAGCATACGATGCAATACAACAAACATCCGAACACCATGGTACACCCAGATACAGGGGTGCCGCACACCCCCTATGTTTCACCGACGAGGTGCTGGACCATGAATTTCTAGAGGGATTCAAACCCGTAAACATAAAGGCATACGACGGAACAACAAACCCTGGGGTCTGGATTGAGGACTATATCCTCCATATCCATATGGCTCAAGGAGATGATCTCCACGCCATCAAGTACTTACCCCTCAAGCTCAAAGGGCCAACTCGGCACTGGCTTAAAAGCCTCCCCAAAAGCTCCATTGGAAGCTGGGAAGAACTTGAAGACGCTTTTCGGGCGAATTTTCAAGGGTCGTATGTCCGACCTCCGGATGCGGACGATTTGAGTCATATAACTCAACAGCCCGGAGAGTCATCCTGAAAGCTTTGGAACAAGTTTCTTATTAAAAAGAACCAAATAGTCGACTGTCCGGACGCCGAAGCCTTGGCAGCCTTTAAGCACAACGTCCGAGACAAATGGCTTGCCAGATACCTCGGCCAAGAAAAGCCAAGAACAATGGCAGCATTAACAAGCCTCATGACCCGCTTTTGCGCGGGCGAGGACAACTGGCTAGCCCGATGCAGCACCAGCGACCCAAGTACGTCCGAAGTTAGAGACGGAAACGGGAAATCATGACGCAGCAATAATAATAAGCGCCGGAATAAAGAAGACAGCCCGAAGAGCATGGTGGTAAACGCCGGATTCAGAAGCTCTTGGCCAGGTCAGCAAAAGTCACCCTCTAAAGGCGCCAGAGATGAATTGTCCAGCTTAAACAAAATTCTGGACCAAATATGTCAGATTCATAGCACCCCCGATAAACCTGCAAATCATATCCGCAGAGAATTTTGGGTCTTGAAGCAGTCCGGCAAGCTCAACGCCGAACATAAGGGGCAGGATACACCAAGCGAAGACGAGTATGAGCCTCGCAAGCAAAACACTGGGAACAGAAGAAATTTCCACCAGAAGTCAAAACAGTAAACGTGTTACACGTGATAAAGGGGAGAAACAAAGCGGCACTCCCAGATAAATATGCCCAAGGGCCTATCACCGTGGAGTTGTGCCACTGGCCGTCTCAACTGATCACCTTCGACCATCAGGATTACTCAGCAAGTATCCGGAGCACAGGATGGGCTGCCTTGGTATTATATCCAATAATTGACGGATACCACTTCACACGAGTCCTGATGGACGGCGGCAGTAGCCTAAACCTGATATATCAGGACACAATCCGCAAAACGGGGATAGACCCAATGAAAATTTGCCACGGCAATACTACCTTTAAAGGAGTAACGCCAGGCCCAGGGGCTCATTGCACGGGCTCCCTGCTACTAGAGGTTATATTCAGATTCCCCAATAACTTCTGTAGCGAAAATCTAACCTTCCACATTGCTCCGTTCCAAAGTGGCTATCAAGCACTACTTGGACGCGAAGCTTTCGCTCGCTTTAATGCAATACCGCATTACGCTTCCCTCACGCTTAAGATGCCCGGTCCACATGGCATCATTACAGTAAATGGAAATATTGAGCGATCCCTGCGTGCCGAAGAGAGTGCGACTGCCTTGGCAGCCGCACACTAAAACGGCCTCACCAACTAAAGCATTCGATAGGTCGTCAAGATCATGGACACGGTTAGACGAGTCTAGCGTAGCTATATGTAATTCATACAGGTTTGATGGCCACACACCTATTACAAATACAAGGAGCTCAACGCGCAGACAAGTGGCAATTTTTACTCATCTTGAACTGTACATGGTTTCTTTATACCTACCTTTTTGCACGACAACTTTTCACCTAAGTTCCTCTCTTTTACAGATGACCATCATGCTACACCCGTCCAGGATACGGCACAATGGAGACACAGGCGCAGACGTGCAGCAGGGACCCGTTCCAAGGATTCTTTTTAGATTAAGACCCTGCGTCAACCTTTTTTACTTTCTCTTGTTGATACACATCCCTCGGTTTCTCGGTACAATTGAGAAGGATGCTGACGTCTTGGCATGTGGCCACGTCAGAATAATGCATGTACCTGGACACCAGGGGCTTATTACAAAGGGTACTGTTTAGACCAGGTTTACACCATAAAGACCGAATACCTTAGGGAGTGTTCGGCGTCGCGGGTTTGGCCTTATATGCATCAGCTCCGAATCATGTCTTTGGTCAAATGTTGAGTTTGCCCGGCTCCTGTGTTTTGCTGCCTTACGTTCTGCTCTATCGGCTAAGGCGACACGAGGAGAACTATTGCGATTGTGCCCTGGGTCATCCGGACGAGCACCTCAGTAAAGAAAGCCGAAAACTGACTGTCATGATACAGCGTGATACTGGTCAACCACTCGATGACCTATTGGAATCTTCGGGATTCCTCCGCATTAATGAAGGGCCGTTTCCGGGCCAGGCATGTACGCACCCCGAATCCGGACGAATGCGGAGCCACCAGGGGCTATATAGTAGCCCCACTATCAAACTCCTATGGCTAAGTGAAAGTGTTAAAGCATTATAGTCCGGTTGCCTAGTTCCCTGCGCTATCACCTCCTTATTAGGACCAAGACGTTGGATTAAGTGTGAATACGCATCTTCTGCGAACACCCTCGCATTATATGCGTGGGGGCTGAAGCCGACGACTGCAATCTTTCAGGTTATATACATGTATACATAAAATGGCCGCACATGAGGCATCACAATACTTTCAGGCAAAAGTATAAATATAGCCTTGATAAATTCAATAAAACATTGTCTTTACAATGGGAATACATGTCACTCAAACATAACATTCTTCGAGCACTGGGCCTCTATCGTACGAGCGCCCTCAAGAACTTCTTCAAAATAGTGCTCGGCAGCCACTCGGCCTATGGCCGAACCCTGCGCCGCGATAGTGGTGGCATCCATCTCCGCCCAGTATGTTTTGACACGGGCAAGGGCCATCCGCGAGCCTTCTATGCACACCGACCTCTTCATCGCATTAATGCGCGGCACCGCACCAAGGAACTGCTACACCAAGCTAAAATAGTTGTTCGGCTTTGGCCTTTCCGGCCACAGATGATCCACGACAGACCTCATGGCGAGTCCAGACAATCTATCGAGTTCGGCCCATTCGGCAAGCTGATCAGTCAATGGAAGTGGACGCTCTGGAACATTAAATTGCGACCAGAACAGCTTGTCCACTTCACAATCTGTCTGATCTCGGAAGTATTCGGCCGCATCGACAGCACTCGCCGCTAAGTCCAGATATGCGTCGGTCGAACTCCACAGCTGATCCAGAGGGGCATACCGTGGATCGCCGAACTTCCTCCGTAGCATAAAGGGCTTCCCAGCCACAATGTCCCCGGCTTCACGCAGTTCCTCCTTCTTCGCTCTCATTGCAGAGCGGGTGTCTTTGGTCGCCATTGTGGCCTTTTCAAGGTCCGTAGCCTTCGCCCGGTTTTCTTCTTCAAGAAACTGGCAGCGGTCGGCAGTGTCCTTTAGCTTTACAGCCATCTTGGCCATCTTCTCGTTGCTCTCACAATGCGCGGCCTTCTCGGCTCTTAACTCTTTGGCCGCCTTCAAAGCAGCCACATTACTACTCCTTGCTTGTTCTTTGGCTCGGGCAAGTTCCGCCCGAAGGGTCTCCACGGTGGTAGCTCCATCTGCAGTCAAAACATATTAAAGATACTGGCATCACGCTGCTCTTACTATGTGACATTCACCAGAAAACATCACTTACCTTGTGCCTCGTCAAGCCGCTTGTTAACAAGCTCGATGTCGGCATCTGCCGCATCCAGTTGCCGCTTTAGTTCGGCAAACTCATTAGTCCAGCTAGCCACCGGAGCTTCCACCACCTACACATAAAAGCAGTATGGTTATTACCGGGGACTACGATCCTCTGTTTGCCGTCGTTCTCGGCAACAACCAGAGTCTCAGGGGCTACTATCTACATAGGGCACACCTAAAAATGTGGGGTACTATCACAAATGTATATCATTTTATGTACCCCAAAGCCCGTTAGTAGACTCATAAAGGCGTCATGCAACCTGCTTTCGGCGGACGAAATCCTTTCAATCACCGTACCCATCAACGTACGGTGTTCTTCTGAGATGGTCGCTCGCTTTAGCAGATCCCTCAGTGCGTCCGACCGCATACGAGACGGCGCCGGACACCTTTGTTTGCCCTCTTCAAGAGCCGGATACTGGGGACTTCGGGTGACTATAGGATTATCTTCTGGCCTCACCGGATCCGGAGAGGCCCTCCATGAAGACACTTCAAGGTCGCCCGCTTCTTGAGCAGGGGAGTCCGGGGGAGGCGTTTCGCTCTCCATCATCTCCGGAAGAAGATCCCCTGAAGACGAGCTCTGTTGAGAAGGGCTAAGATCCGAACTGCAAGATAAACGCTTCGGTTATTTTCCTTGGAAGTAAGGTAGAATATCTTTACTATTAAGTATCTTTTGATCACTTACGGCTTGTTAGAGGACTGATCCCCGCATGGACTTTGTGCGGCAAGAGCACCCCCCAAGGCAGGACCCTCTGTTGGAGACTTCTTCTCCTGTTTAGAAGCCTTGGTTTCTGGATCTTCAGAGGCAGTCCTCTTCCTTCCCCAGAGCGAGAGAAGGTCAGAATCTTCCCCTTGGTTATCCTCCCTCACGGAGGCACTCATTCCCCCAGTTGGAATTGGTAGCGATGGGGGCCCGCTTTCGCCCTCATTATTCCCCCCTCTATCTTCCTTTGAGGGCTCCGGGCAAGGTGCTAGCTCGAGCATCTTTTCCAGTACCGGATTGTCCAAACCCTCAGGAAGGGGGGCCGAACACCGAATCATCTTCGCCTTTGCTAGCCAGTCCTGGTCGAAGAGCGATTTCTTAGAATGACGTCATGATAAACAAAATACGGTGTGTTCGGCTAAAGGATTACTTACTTGGTCGGCGGTGCGTTTGCTGCTCAGGCCCACGTCCTCGGTAGTATCTGGACACTCTATTTGGGGTCCGAAGAATGATTTATACATGTCCTCGTGCGTCAGGCCGAGGAAATTCTGAATAGTGCGCGGTCCTTCTGGGTTGAACTCCCACATGCAGAGGGGCCGGCGTTTGCATGGCTAGACTCGACGAACCAGCATGACTTGCACCACCATAACCTGACTGAAATCACCTTCAAAGAGATCTTGAATGCGGCTCTGCAGTATAAGCATGTCCTTGGCTGGACCCCAGCTCAGCCCTCTGCTAATCCATGACATCAGTTGTGGTGGAGGGCCCAAGCGGAACGCAGGGGCAACTACCCACTTGGCACTTCTGGGAGCTGTGATGTAAAACCACTCCTGTTGCCATAATCCGGATACCTCTGGAAAGGAACCCTTCGGCCATGAAGCGCCAGCAATTTTGCTTATTGGAGCGCCTCCGCACGCTGCGTGCTGCCCTTCAACTATCTTCGGCTTCACGTCAAAAGTCTTGAGCCACAGGCCAAAGTGAGGGGTAATGCGGAGAAAGGCCTCACAAACGACAATGAATGACGATATGTGTAGGAGGGAATCCGGGGCTAGATCGTGAAAATCCAGCCCGTAATAGAACATAAGACCCCTGACAAAGGGATCCAGAGGAAGGCCTAGTCCTCGGAGGAAGTGGGGGATGAACACAACGCTCTCGTTGGGTTCGGGAGTAGGGATGACCTGCCCTCGGGCGGGCAGCCTGTGCGAAATCTCGGCGGTCAGATATCCGGCCTCCCTCAACTTTTTGATGTCCTCCTCCGTGACGGAGGAAGGCATCCACCGGCCCTGGAGGCTGGATCCGGACATGATTGAAGGTCCGAAGCACCTGACCTAGGCTTTGGGTGTTAGAACTCGAGGAGGGGGAAGGATTCGATTGAGCACGGGAGGAAAAAGTAAAAGCCTTGTCCCTTTATAAAGAGGGTGAATATCAAGCCGTTTGGGACTTGCCTAGAATCTAGGAGTCCTAAGCACGGTTGGGTTACCCACGCCTGTATTGATGAGAATCCCGTAATAAGGGGGACACGGTCTCTGCTTTGACAAGACGTGTCAAGAAACTGTCTCACGTTATGTGCGGGGCTAGTTAAAGGAAACAATTCGAATAATCACCGGGCCATGGCATAATGTCATGTTGCCAAAACGTGTCAGGAGATTAGATTTGTGGAAATATTATTCTCTCTACAGTGGTATGTGGAACTTATTTTGTAGGGTCGGACACTATCCTTGTATTCAAATTCTTCCGTGGCGTATTTGGAGGAGGAACCCGCCTTGCAATGCCGAAGACAACACTGCGCGCCGGACTCACCGTCATTGAAGCCTCATTCAGGGGCTACTGAGATAGTCCTGGATTAGGGGTCTCCGGACAGCCGGACTATATTCTTTGGCCGGACTGTTGGACTATGAAGATACAAGATTGAAGACGTCGTCTCGTGTCCGAATGGGACTCTACTTGGCGTGGAAGGCAAGCTAGGCAATACGGATATGTATATCTCCTCCTTTGTAACCGACCTTGTGTAACCCTAGCCCCCTCCGATGTCTATATAAACTGGAGGGTTTTAGTCCGTAGGACAACATACAATCATACCATAGGCTAGCTTCTAGGGTTTAGCCTCTCTGATCTCGTGGTAGATCAACTCTTGTAATACTCATATCATCAAGAATAAATCAAGCAGGACGTAGGGTTTTACCTCCATCAAGAGGGCCCGAACCTGGGTAAAACATCGTGTCCCCTGCCTCCTGTTACCATCCGCCTTAGACGCACAGTTCGGTACCCCCTACCCGAGATCCGCCGGTTTTGACACCGACACTCACCTTGATGGATGTCTTTGAGAATCGCTTGGCCTTGCTCCAGCTCCACACAACGCTGGTAGACACCAGTGACACTGCGCCTCATGAGCTCTCTGTTGACAATGGTGTAGGTTGTTGCCCGACATTGCACTTGCCGGACCGAGATCTCATCAGTTGGTACCTCTTTGTTCACCAAAAAATTGAGGATGGGCTGGGCCCATGAAGGTGCTGCGACTTCTGCAACTGTCAGGACTGCAACTTAGACAAGGGCGGCTGGGCCGGGAGGCGGCTGGTTGGAGTCGGCAGTCGCTTGCTATGTCGATGAAGTCCCCGGGCCGATTGGTGCAGTCCTCAGGCCGAGTTCTGAAGTCCCCGGGCTAGTCGCTGCAGTCCCCGAGCTGGGTTATGAAGTCCCCGGGCCGGGTGCGACTGCTACGACCCCCGGGCCGTCTGTCAAAACTCCCGTGCCGGCTGATTGAGGTCTCAAGTCGGATCCGACTGCTTCAGGAGGAGCCGACACGAAGATAGAATCTGACTCTGGTGATGGCTTGACGGACGGTTTGAGAAGGCGCTGAAGGGCGACGCCGGTTGGTATTGCTTGACGGGTGGAGCCGATTCGTGCCAGGGCGTCTGCTTGGTCGTTGTCGTTTCTTGGCACATGGAGAAACTCGCATCCCTCAAAATATCCACTGAGTTGCTGTACAAGGAAGCGGTAGCTCGCCATGTTTGCATCTTTGGTGTCACAGTCGCCTGACGACTGCTGGACCACCAAGTTGGAGTCCCCATAGCACAGGATCCGGCGAATGCCGAGCTCTTTGGCAAGCCGGAGCCCGTGAATGAGTGCCTCGTATTCGGCGACGTTGTTGGAGGTGGCAAAGTGGATTTGCAGCACATATTTGAGCTTGTCGCCTTTGGGAGAGGTAAGGACGATGCCGTCTCCCAAGCCGGTGCGCATTTTGGAGCCGTCAAAATGCATCTGCCAATGGGTGGAGTCGAGCGCTGGCGGCAAGTACTGGGTCTCGGCCCAATCGACAAGGAAGTCGGCCAGTGCTTGTGACTTGATGGCGGTGCAAGGCTGGTAGTAGATGGTGTAGGGGGGCAGATCTATGGCCCATTTGGGCACTCGGCCCGAAGCATCTCGGCTTCCAATGATCTCGGCCAGTGGAGCTGTGTAGACCATAGTGATTGGATGCTCTTGAAAGTACGGTTTCAATTTTTTGGCGGCAAAGTGCACGCCGTAGCACATCTTCTGGTAGTGACGGTAGTTTTGCTTGGAGGTCGACAGTACTTCACTCAAATAATATACCGGTCTCTGGACTGTTAGGGCTTTGCCTTCCTCCTTGCGCTCTACCACGATGACTGTGCTGACCACTCGGTTGGTGGTGGCGATGTATAGGAGCATGGGCTCCTTAGGAGTCGGAGCCGCCAGGACAGGTGGAGTAGTCGACATCTTCTTCAACTGGAGAAAAGCTTCATCAGCCTTGTGGTTCCACTCGAAAAAAGTGGTCTTCTTCATGAGTTGGTATAGGGGGAGAGCCTTGTCGACCAGCCGACTGATGAATCGGCTGACGGATCCCAAACAGCCGGTGAACTTCTGTACGTCCAGCAGTCGGCTGGGTACTTCCATCCTCTCAATGGCCTTGATCTTCACAGGGTTGCATTCTATGCCGCGTTCGGAGACTAGGAAGCCAAGAAGCTGGCCGGCTGGTACTCCGAAGACGCATTTCTCTAGGTTGACCTTGATTTGAAATCGGAGCAAGTTCTCAAAGGTCTCCTTGAGGTCTTCTAGCAGCGTCCCACGCTTCTCCGTCTTCACCACCACATCATCCACGTAAACGTGGGCATTTCTGCCGAGTTGCTTGAGGAGGCACTTCTGCATGCAACGTTGAAAGGTGGCACCGGCATTCCTCAAGCCCAATGTCATAGTCAAGTAGCAGAAGGCTCCAAATGGAGTGATGAAGGCGGTCTTCAGTCTGTCAGCTGGGTTCAACTTGATCTGGTGGTATCCTGAATATGCATCCAAAAAACTCAACAGCTCACATCCGGCTGTGGAGTCTATTACTTGGTCGATTCTTGGTAAAGCAAACGGGTCCTTCGGGCATGCTTTGTTGAGGTTGGTGTAATCAATACAGATACGCCACTGCTTGTTCTTCTTCAGCACAAGGACCGGGTTGGCCAACCACCCTGGAAACAACGCCTCCATGATGAAGCCGGCCGTCGGCAGCCGGGCAATTTCTTCTCCGACGACTCTTCTCTTCTCTTCTGACAGGCGGCGCAAGGGCTGCCTGACTGGCTTGGCATCGGACCGGACATGTAATTTGTGCTCGGTTAAATCCGTCGGGACACCTGGCATGTCTTTGGGGGACCATGCGAAGATGTCCCAATTCTCACGGAGGAAATCGACGAGCTCGCCTTCCTATTTGCTGTAGAGGTTTGTACCTATGATAGCGTACCTCTTCGGGTGCTCTAGGTCCAAGGGTATCTTCTTTGTTTCTTTGGCCGGCTTGAACAAGCCCTCAGCTTCTGACTCCTTGGGATCGGGTGACATCTCTGGCTGCTTGCTTGCCATCGCCACAACCTGGTCAAGGAGCCGCTTCTTAGCTGCGATCACGAGGGACTCGGCCAATCGACTGCTCTCTGCTGCACAGGCGGACGACTTCTTGTAGTCGCCAGCTATGGTTACAATCCCCTTGGAACTCGGCATCTTCATCTTGAGGTAGGCATAGTGGGGGACAGCCATGAACTTGGTCAGGGCAGGCCGGCCAAGTAACGCATGGTATGGGCTCTCAAGGTCCACCACTTCAAACCATACTAACTCTCGGCGGAAATGATCTTTGTCTCCAAAGAGGACATCTATCAGAATCTTGCCGATTGGTGAGCAGGAAAGGCCAGGAACTATGCCATGGAATACTGTCCGGCTGGGCTGAAGCTGCCTCTGTCTGATTCCTAATTTCTCCATGGTATCCTTGTATAGGATGTTAATGTTGCTGCCTCCGTCTATCAGGACTCGGGAGAAGCAAGCTACTCGCTTGTCCATGGCAAAGGTGGCACCCAAAATTAGGGCATAGGAACCGAGCTTAGGCATCACCTCTGGGTGGTCAGCTCTACTCCAGCTGATGGGCTTTTCAGACCAACGCATGAACTCTAGGGTCTCTGATGCTACCGCATTTACTTCTTGTTGCTGCAGCCGCCTGCTGCCTCGATCATCGGCCACACTGGTGAAGATGACATAGGCTCCATGCTCTTCTGGGTATTCATCTTGTATTGCGCCGACTGGTCTGACCGCCGGCTGCTGGGGCCGGGAAGGAGGCGGCTGCCTAGCAGGCAGGGGAGGCATGAGGTCGTCTCCCTTGACGATCCTGGTGAGCCAGTGGCACTTCTGAGTGGTGTGGTTGGACGGCTTCGCACCACTATGGAATTTGCAGGGAGCATCCAAAGTCTTCTCATATGAGAAAGCCAACAACCAGTTGGGCTTGCCGCCCTTCTGGTGTTTGGGCGGAGGCGGCCCTTCCGGCTGCTGGTCTTCAACTGTTGCCACCTGCCGGCTAGTGGAAGCCGGCTGCGTGGCCTTGCGCTTGTGGTTGTTCTGTTGTTGATGCCGACTGGCGTCTCCAGCCGGGGTTCGAGGAGCCTGAGGAACCACCTTGTCGGTCGCACTAACTTGGATTTCCGCCTTCATGGAGGAGTCAGTCGTGGCATATTTCTCTGCTATGATCAGCAGCTTGTCGAGGGTCTCTGGCTCGTCGCAGAGGAGCTTGTGCTTGAGGAGGGTGCCCTCTCGGCACCCGGCGGTGAAGTATTCGATGGCCTGCACCTCATGCACGCCCTCGCAGGAGTTACGGAGCTCGGCCCAGCGCGTGAGGTAGTCACGAGTTGACTCGTTGGGGCCTTGCATGCACAAGGAAAGCTGGCGCGGTTTGGGAGGCCGCTTGTACGTGCTGGTGAAGTTGCAGACGAAGGCATCGGTGAAGTCGACCCAACTGTTGATGCTGCGGGGCTTCAAGTTGTTCAGCCAAGTCCGGGCCGTGCCCTCGAGCATGAGCGGAACATACTTCATGGCAACACGCTTGTTACCGTTTGCTATGCTGACGACTGTGGAGTAGTCAACCAGCTAATATTCCGGCTTCACAGAGCCGGCGTATTTGGGCGTGTCTCTTGGGAGTGTGGACCCTCTGCGGAAAGGCTCGTCTCGAATGTGGGGGCCGAAACACGGCGGACCCAACTCATCTTCTTCTTCAAGCACCAGGGATCGGTGGAGACGGTCGATCCGGTGGCGGGCATCATTCTCTCCGACTCCCTCTCGGCGGCCAAGACGGTCTTCGAGTGTCGGGTGGTCAACAGGCGGCGGGGAGACTCGCCTTTCCCTGCGAGGGGGAGGAGGCGGACAGTCGTCCCGTCGTTCCAATGCTCTTGGGCGGCCGTCTTGGTCGTGCTCTATGGTGATACGAGTCCGACTGCGGCTAGCAGCCTGCTCCTTGTCTTTTCTTCCACGGACGCCACCGGTCGGTGTCCGAGATGTCGCGCCTTGGTCTCGGCGGGGATGCAAGGTCGTCATTCTACCGATGCAGCGCGTCGGTGCCGCAGCCGGCCTTGTTCTGCTCGGCAGCCGCGTCGAGGAGCCGCTGGACGCGCTCCGCCATCAAGCGACGCTCCTCGCCCTCGAACTTGTCCAGCTCGTCTACTGCCGCTTGGGAAGCTCAGATGTTTTCCGTCGGCGTGGCGTAGATGGGGCGATCTGCCCCGAACAGGTTGGCGATGGCCTCGCCGCGCTACTGGACTACGCCAAGGCGGCTGGGCCCGGCGGGAGCTGGCGTGCTTCCCACAGCGTGGTCCATCTCGCACTGATAGGCCTCCGACAGGCGTCTCATGTTGGCTAGCTTCTTGGCGCCTTCGACAAGCTGAAGGCGGCACGTCTCCAGCGTCTCGGTGTCGGCGTCTTCGGGAATGGGCGCGGTCAGGTCTTGTAGTGCTGCATCAAGCGGGTCGCGAGCACCTCCATCGGAGTGCTCGCCGTGACCGATGACAAGTACCTCCATGATGGTGCTTCCGCCGCTCTCCGCGCGAGGGAGCGGCTCGTCGTAGACCACCACATTGGTGGGGAACGCGTCGAGCGACGCGGTGTCGGAGTCGACCAGCATCGGGTCGGTGGAGCCTACGGACTCCAAGTCCGCAGCAGGCTCGCTGGCGACATGGAGTTGGTCGAGGAGGCCCGCGAGGAGGCTCTCGGGGCCGCCTGTGCCCGCATCCAAGATCGGCAAGGCAACTCTCCGCGCAGGCGATTTCTGCGCCAAGCAACGCGTCAGCACAGACTCCGTCCGGCGTGCCGGGCTGGCTGCGCTCGCCAGGGAGAAAAAGGGTTCCCGTCTAGAATAGGTCTCCGAACGACGGTGCACCTCGCCCCATGGTGGGCGCCAAATGTCTGGGGTTGGGTGCGACATATGCCAAAGGATGGCTTATCATGGTGGGAGCGAGTAGAACATCGCCGGTGCCCGGAAGCGGGATTAAGCGTAGACACGAACACCGACGTACTTTACCCAGGTTCAGGGCTCTCCTAGGAGATAACACCCCTAGTCCTGCTCTACGGGGTCTCCGCATGATCACTAAGGTAAAGTGAGTACAAGGATGCTCCTCGAGCTGTATGCTAGAGGTAGGAGAAGGCAAGGCTAGCTTTCTCCTTCCTATATCTCCGGTCTAGTTCTAATGGCTCCGAACCCTTTGCATGGGTGCCCTGGGGATTTATATAGGCCTACCCCCCAGGGGTACAAGGGTAATATGATTGGGCGCAGGCCCAGCCATCAGTCTCTTCGGCCGCCGACTTCTCCGCCGACTATTGGGGCCCGCCGATCAAGTGGCCCCGCCGACTGGTCTAGTACGGAGCCGACAGGCCGTACCCGCCGCTTGGGGGTCTTGCCAGCTGCTGATCACTGTAGCCGCGCTTCTAATGACGCAGGCTTGGTCGAAGGATCATGGCTATAGCACCGCTGTCGTGGCGGGTGATTACTGTAGCCACTCCCCGTCTTGCCTGGTTAATGGCGCATGGGGCCCATGGGAGGAGCAGGCCGACTCCTAGGGGCCGACTCCCATCGGGTCCGGTTGGTAGGGCTCTTCGCCGTCTTTTGGACTCTCGCTGACTGGTGGGGCCCGTCGTCATTGGGCCATACAGACAGGCCGTCGTGGGAGCAGGACTCCGCCTGCCCGTGGTGATGTCAGGGCTGGCATGGCAATAGTGCCGCGCCGGGCGGGGCTCCTCGTCGGCACAGCGCACTGTGGCCACGCTAGTCCCTAGGAAGGGGAGGGGATGGGCTGCACTATAGCCATCCCCAGTCCCGTCCCGCTCGGTGTGGGTACGGGCTTTCGAAGGGGCCGCGGGCCGACTCCTCGGAGCCGGCTTCTCTGGAAGCCGCCTGGCAGGAGTCGGCTTGTCTTGACCTTGCCTTCTGGACTCGACCGTCTACGGGCAGCTGGCTATTTCTCTAGCCGGCTTCCAAAAGGCGGCTCTTTACCTTGGCATCCTAAGGGGCACGGTCAGCCCCGATGTCTTGAAAGGTTATGGGCGTCGGGTTAGCCTACCCGTGGCCCATTACTCTGACAAAATTCCAAGAAGGAGGAAACATTGATAGATGACTTAAGACAAACCTTTGATAACCTTTGGGTTTATAAGATGATGCTCAATTCGGACAAATGTGTCTTTGGTGTTCTGGCAGGCAAGCTCTTGGGTTTTCTAGTGTCAAACAGGGGCATTGAGGCTAATCCAGAAAAAATTACAGCAATCACGTCTTTGGCTAAACCGGCGTGTGTCAATGACGTTCAATGTTTAGCCGGCCGGGTTGCGGCTTTGAGCCGGTTTATCAGTCGTCTCGGGGAGAAAGCTATCCCTTTATACCAGATGTTAAAGAAAACGGATGATTTTGTCTGGAGCGATGCGGCTGATAAAGCGTTTGAGGATCTGAAGAGGCAGTTAGCTGAACCACCTGTGCTTGCAGCTCCGATCGATGAAGAGCCTTTACTGTTGTATGTGGCTGCTAATGCCAGGGCTGTTAGTGTGGCTATTATTGTGGAGCGCAAGGAAGCTGGAAAGGAATATCTGGTTGAACGACCGGTTTATTATATCAGTGAGGTGCTTATCAAATCAAAACAAAGGTATCCACATTGGCAGAAGCTGGTGTATGGGGTGTTTATGGCAAGCCAGAAGCTTAAACATTACTTTCAGGGCCATCCTATCACAGTGGTCAGTTCAGCCCCTCTGGGAGATATCATTCAAAACAGAGAAGGAACTGGCCGGATTGCCAAGTGGGCTATTGAGCTTGGACCTCACGGGCTGAAATATACACCTCGCACAGCAATCAAATCTCAAGCACTCATGGATTTCATCAATGATTGGACAGAGTTGCAGGCACCAGAGGAAAAGCCAGATAACACTTATTGGGCTATTCACTTTGATGGGTCCAGGCAATTGGAGGGCTCGGGGGGCTGGAGTCATATTAACTTCCCCACGAGGTGACAAGTTTTGTTATGTTCTCCGCTTAATGTTCCCTTGTACTAATAATGCAACTGAGTACGAGGCCTTACTCCAAGGTCTTCGGATGGCTAAGCAGATGAACTTAAGCCGAGTTAAGTGCTTTGGTGACTCGGACCTGGTGGCTCAACAGGTATCTGGCACTTGGGATTCTAAGGACCCACTCGTGGCTGCGTATCGACGAGAGCTGGACATAGTGGCTGGTCATTTCAAGGGTTATCAAGTCGACCATATAGACCGGCGAAAGAATGAAGCGGCAGACGCTTTAAGTCGCCTCGGCTCTCAACGTAAACCGGTGCCACCTAATGTCTTCCTCGACGTACTGCATAATCCGTCGGTCAAGATACCCACAGAGGAGGAGTTGGCTATTCCTAACCCGGAGGCCCAATTGATGGCAGCTCTGCATGTCATACCGGATTGGACAGTCCCATACTTGGCTTACATGAATCGGGCGAGTTACCGGAGGATGAAACCTTGGCCCGGCAGATAATTCGGCGTTCCAAGTCAATGACCATAATCAATGGGGAGTTACATCATTACAGTGTCACAGGAGCAATTCAGCGTTGTGTATCTCCTCAAGAGGGTTGTGAGATTTTGCGAGAAATCCACGAAGGAGATTGTGGTTACCACGCCGGTTCAAAATCCTTGGTAGCTAAGGCTTTTCGTCACGGTTTCTATTGGTTGACAGCTCATGCTGATGCTGCGGATTTGGTCAAAAGGTGTGACGGTTGTCAAAAATTTGCACGCCGCGCTCATGTTCTGGCTCAGGAGTTGAGAACGATCCCAATCACTTGGCCGTTTGTAACTTGGGGGCTCGATATGGTTGGACCCTTTAAGAGATCCAAGGACAAAAAGACCCACCTGTTAGTGGAAGTTGACAAGTTCACCAAGTGGGTGGAAGCAGAGCCAGTCAGTAAGTGTGATGCAGCCACGACAGTTCAATTCATCAAAAAGGTGATATTCCGATTAGGATTCCCACACAGTATTATAACTAATAATGGTACTAATCTATCAAAGGGTGAGATGGAGGAATTTTGCCAACGTGAGCACATCCGGCTTGATGTAGCATCAGTGGCTCACCCCCAGTCTAATGGTCAAGCAGAGAGGGCAAATCAAGAAATTTTGAGAGGTATTAAACCCCGGCTTATGGTTCCTTTAAAGCGGACACCGGGTTGTTGGGTGGAGAAGTTACCTTCTGTGTTATGGAGCATCAACACCACACCTAACAGATCTATGGGTTACATGCCTTTCTTCATGGTTTATGGAGCAGAGGCGGTTCTTCCTAGTGACATCAGTCACGACTCGCCTCGTGTGGCGGCTTATGTTGAAGATGACAATGAGAAGGCACGTTAGGACTCACTGGACCTGTTAGATGAGGAGCGTGATCTTGCAACAGCACGTTCAGTGATTTATCAACAAGATCTCCGGCGTTATCACAGCCACCGGGTTAAGACCAGAACTTTTCAAGAGGGCGATCCGGTGCTCCGGCTCATCCAGGATCAGACTGATATGCACAAGTTATCCCCACCTTGGGAAGGGCCTTTTGTGGTCAGCAAAAATCTGCACAATGGGTCATACTACCTCATTGATGTTCGAGAGCACAAAGACTCGCGTAAATCGGAGGAGGAGACCAAGAGGCCGTGGAATATAGCTCTTCTTCGGCCTTACTATACTTGAGCCACAGGCTCTTCTTATGTACATACTTATGACAATGTATATATTATATAATAAACTGGAGCCTCGAATACAGCAGGGTCTCTGTTCTTTTTACATCATGTGTGAGCCTACAGGAGCTTCCATTGACAAAGCGGCGTTTTATTAACCCGGCCTATATGTCTACACAAATATAAAGCACATCACTAGGGGGCTTGGTCATATCCGAACCATAGCTACACCTCTTGACCGGTTTAAAACCAAAAAGGGATATCACTAGGGGGCTTGGTTGTCTTCACATCATAGCTACACCTCTTGATAGGCTTCAAGACAAAAGGAAATTATGTGCAACCAAAGAGAGTCTGTTGCATTAAAGCACAGCTCAAACATAGGTAACCACTGAGCACAGCTCAAACATTACATGGGGGCTCCTTGCTTCTCAAAGAACAATGAGTTTGCACCCTTGTAATAGGTTATCAAGCCAGGCTTGGAAGCCATGTGTATTCACCTAAAACCCTGGGTTATCCTGCCTCTTTAAGTAAGCCACTCTGTCCAGGTAAACCTGGTATGACCCATCGAACGTTTGACAAGTCAATCCCATGGACCCTGAACTTGTCAAAGTTAAAACGATGATTGGTTAAAGATTGAGGTCCATCTTAACAGGCTTTGCAAAATGGTTTAACTCAGCAGCCTAGTAGCCCATGAAAAGCCTCGATTTAGGGCCTGGCAGCCCATGAAAAGCCTTGCATATTTCTTGTCTTTGTTGTTTTTTATGATAAGGGATTTATGAATATTTCCTGATAAACCGGTGTTCATTACAACCCGACATGACTTTTAACGCTTAGTTGTCAGTACATGATCAGTTTTAAACCGGTAGTATATTCTTCCGGTCCGGTTTTGACTATATGTTATCAGCATTATGCGGCAATTATAGCCCAATATGGTTTTTATATGAACCGGCAAGAGGGCAAGGAGTTATCAACACTCCGGATTGGTGTTTCTTCACCTTTACCATACAAGCAGTTGGTCAGCCAACGAGGTATGTCACAAATATTATTTATTTTATCTGGTTAATATAAATCTTGGTTATCCATCCAAGTTATGTATATATTTTTGGGCATCATGACCCGTCCAGTGGTAAACCACTAGGACGCTTTCAAATTCTTATATGCAGGAACACAAAGTATAATGGACTATGCATACATAGATCCCAAAAGTGGAACAAATTTTCAAAGTATCAAGCATCACAAGCATGCTCGATGGCATGGCAGATAAATGTGTTTCTGCTATCCTATTACAAGGACCTTCAAAATGGCCCAAATTGAATAATTGTTCTCAAGCAGTGCCAGACTGTAGCTGATAAACCGGACGCCGGTTTAGGATTCCTCATCAGGACGGCTTGACGATTGAGGGTCATCTTGTGCAGTCACATCCTCTTTATCCCTCCCCAAACGCTGGAAATCAACCATTAACCAATCAATTCCGGTTAAAGCTTGAAACACGACTTCTTCATGGATAAGGCTGGATGGGTCAATGTCAGGAGCGTAAGTATGCTTACAGATTGGAGGCACAAGCTCTTCAACATCACGGATCACAGCAGGTCGTCTCTTTCCCTCAGCATCATAAACCGTTTGGAAGTGAGATAAATCTGTGTCCTCTGCCAGTTTGCTTGCTATTGGCCGCATCTCCATTGTCAGCCTCCGCAGATCGTCATTATTAAAGTATGAGCCGTCTTCTTTCATGCCAAGATGTCCTTTGATGATATCTGCCGATTCAAGATCCGGAATCCATGCCTTGGCCCGGATTAGTGCGGTCAGCGCTCCTGATCTTGCGGCTGATCTCTTCAGTTTGGTGATCCGGGCGGGTAGCATGGACAGCTTCTCAAGTGTTTCCTTTATCAACGATGGCCCCGGCTTGTTATAGGCTGTAGTGCAAATGGCACGCTGGGATCCAGAGAACATCTGTGCTATTAAGGTGTAAGCCGCTTTAAGTTTCATCCGCATATCAGAGCGCAGATGAGCAATGCGGGTCCCTGTCATGGTTCAACGTCAGTAAACCGGCTATTGATAAGATCTTAGGAATTAGACGAACGGCATGTGAGAGCACTTACCAAACATAGCAAATGTCATGGCGTCAATCTGCCGCTTTAATCCGGCTAGTTCTTCCACCACCGGTTTTAGGGCTGCCTCTGCGTCCTCGGCCTTTTTTATCAAACCGGCCTTTTCTGTTGCCCAGTCAGCACGCTCCTTGTTGAAGGTCTCTTTCAAATTCTCCATAGCTGCAAAGGCATTGGTCAGCTCTTCTTTGGCTTTGGAAGCCTCTGCTTGTTGAGAATTTACATTCTCTTGAAGGTCTGTGGTTTGAGCATCCTTCTTATTCAGATCAGCCTACAAAGATGAGATATATCATTAAAGCAGGTTATGAAGTACCAAGCATATAACAAGTTATGCACTTTGTACTTGGGGGCTAATGCCTATTTGTTCTATCATCAACATATTTCTCACAAGTCTCAAGTACAATGCAAGCATTAACTTAACACTTGGGGGCTAATGTACATTTGTTCAAAGTTGATGCATTGATGGAAGACCCGGTTTACCTCGCAAAGCTAAACCTGCCCTTGGGGGCTACACAGTCAAAAAACTACAGGAATATAATGATCACGTTTGATTTGCTTCAAACGGCCAGTTGGTATATGGAGGATAACTTTGTAACAGTTCACGTCTTATAAAGTCCCGGTTTATGATTGTCATCATAAACCGGCCCTTGGGGGCTACTTGGGTTGATGCTTGAACTTTGTATTTAAGAAAGGAAAGTGATGAAAATACCTCGTAGCGCTCTTTCATCAAGTTCACCAAACTGGCTTCATAATCTCGGTTTGAGTGCAGATGGTTTAGAAAACCGGAGTGGAGTTCTTGAGCGCTGAGATGGGCGTAGCTTGACAAGTCAGTGCTCCATTTGCCTTTTTCCATGGCAGCACGTTCTTCCTTGGCACTATGTTGGGACAAGATTACAGGACGGCCAGGCGATATGACCAATACCAGTAATGGTAACCTCGCCTTCTTTATCTCCAGCAGCTTTTTCTGGAGTTGATGGAGTTTCAGTAGCTCTCACCGGACTAGCCCAGATTGGATCTGCCAGTTTAGCATCAGGCACAGCAGTATCAACTTCTGGTGCTTCATCGATATTGTGATCTTGAGGGGGTGGCCCATCAAAGGTAGCTTCAGGATTAGGACCCTCCGGTTCAACTGCTTGCTCCGGTTCATGAGCCGCCTAGTCTTCAGATGGATTATTCACCCGAGCCTTTTTGCTGGGTCTGGCTTTGGCTCTTAAAACAGGAAAATATGTGAAAGTTAAGCATAGTATACAAAGTATGGAAACAATCAAAGAAGGGGTTTAAGTACTTACCCATCTACAGTTTTGAGGGGAGGGAGTTGGGTTGCTGTTGACTCGCCAGAAGATGAGGGAGGTGTCACCTGATAATTTGAATCGGATGGATTAAGAGATTGTTGGAAATAGCCCGCCTTGGGATAAGAATTGTCAAAAGGAGGTGAGACCTCAGATCGGCGCTTTCAGACCGGGGTGTTTGGTAAACCGGCCGAGGTGACCTTTTGGCCGCTGTGCCGGGTTGTGCGGCGAGCCTCATGCTGCTGCTTCTTCAAAATAAATGTTGGATCCAAGTGAGCAAGAGGATGTGAAAAGCTTACTTTCCGGATCGCTTGACGGATTTTTTGTGTTGGCAGAGAGTCTGAACCGGAGGAAAGGACAATTACCTCTACATTGTCGGCTTCGCTGCCCTCCGCGCCCTCCTGATAAATATCATTGTTAATGTGATGCATAAAAGGGAACCAAGTTAATCAAGTTCTACCTCAACTTCCGGTTCATCCGTGTCATCATCCAGTTCCATGCTGATATGTTCAGCTGCCTTCCGCTTTGAGGTTTTCTTGATAGTTTTGGTTTTTGGGCGGGAAGGCTTTGCCACTTTTTCTGCAGGTTTCCTCTTCCAGAATGGATCATCACCCTATTTATAAACGAGCAGAAGGATATTCATAGGTTGAACAGTCTAAAAAGATATCAAGGGTAAAAGGAAGGACAATACTTACAACTGGCGGGTTTTTTTTGCGTAAAAGGGGTTTAAGCCGGTTTGGCGGCAGACAGATTCTGATTCATTAAAAATCTTCTTGACACCCTTAGTGACTTCTTCATCAGTTAACTGAATGTTGATGTGACGTTGGGAGTCTCCTACTTCACCAGTGTACTCACACATTAAACCGGAGCGGCGACTTAATGGCAAGATGCTCCAGGATATCCAACAACGTACAAAGTCAACACCTGATAAATCGTTGGCCATAAAGGCTCGGAGCTTGGCGAGTTGAGGGGCATAAGAGGCCTGTTCCTGGGCACTTAGACATTGCGACAGTGGATGAGTGTTGGAAAGTCGGTGGGCACGGAAACCTGGCAGAGGGTTCTCGTCTTCGGGGGAGGTGTCTTTACAGTAGAACCAAGTTTGGTTCCACTCTTTGGGGTGACTGTGTAGCTTGGCATGAGGGAATTCAACTTCTTTCCTTTTTTGAATAGAGACACCACCAAGTTCAGTGTTGGGTCCGTCTACAAATTCGGTGCGCCGGTTTAGATGGAAGAAATCCCGGAACAGCTCAGCAGTTGATTCTTCTTGTAAGTACACTTCACAGAAGACTTGGAAGTTGCATATATTGGAGACTGAGTTAGGTCCAATATCTTGAGGGTGGAGTTGGAAACTGGCAAGCACATCCCAGAAAAACTTTGTCCCGGGCGGTTTGAAACCACGACCTATGTGGTCAACAAATACCACTACCTCACCCTGCTTAGGGGTAGGAGGGTTCTCCGGTCCAGGAACTCGCCACCGGATCTCATTCTTTTTTGTTAAAGTACCAATTCTAACCATTCCGTTAAGCTGCTCTTCGGTAACCCGGGGAGGATCCCAGTTACAAGCATAAAACTGTTTGGCCATTGCAAGCGAAAAGCTGAAAGGAAATACCAGTTTACCAATCATTCATGGTGATACATAAGATTCGACAGAATAAAGATATACGGGTATGTAAAATTGCGTAAGCCGGAGGCTGATACAATAATGAATGACAAGGCAATATCAGAACAAAGGTATACACATGTTGTTAAAACTGGAGTATAACAACGAAGATAAAAAGGCTTGCCGGTTCACCATGGGACTAATGGTATGTCATAGATTGCTTTTACAAAGGTAAATCGCCTATGTGGTAAAGAGGAAACAGATATAAGGTAAAAATGACTAAGTAAGGTAAAACAGGTTCCACAAGGGGACATGGAAATTTGGATCTACCGAAAGACAGGAAAGCAAAAATATTTTGACCTAAAAGGGTTGGACCCAAAGCAGTTCGTAAAGGTTCAGATCAGTTTTATGCGCACAAAGGGTTTGTTGTGGTAGCGGAAGATAAACCATTACACGGAATATATTAAGCTTGAGGTTTTCTATCCATAGACTAAGGAAGAACAGGGAAGATCAGCACCGGAGCCCTGATGAACTTCGATGAACTGCGGAGAATGAGGAAACCCTAGACAGATCTACAAAGGGGAAAGGAAAGGACTTACAGCGATTGATTGAAGCAACAGAGGAACACCGCAGCTCTCTGGTGCAACCAGGTTGATGCAGTGGCCAATGGAGAGGCAGAAGCGAGGCTCGGCGACGGCGGTGACGCTCAAGTGCAGAGACGACAGAAGGAGGAAGAAGAAGCGAAAGAGGCGAAGGGGGAAAAAGAGAATGGCCTTTGGGCCTATTTATAAGGTGAACCGATAAGCAACAGGTGCGTAAATCGAGGAGCTGGAAATGGATAGTTAATAAGGATGTCGCCTCGAGGGTTGGATATTCATTAATGAAGGGTATCTTCGGCTTCAACGGGTAGATGACGTCATAATGATTTACTGCGGATCTAAAGGATGACGTCACGGTGATTTACCAGATTTATACAAAGGTGCCAGGGCAAGAATTTTTCTAAGTATTGAAGATTGACATGAACAGGTTCAAATCAATCTGGGGCCTAATGTTGGGGATATGTTTACTGGAGGTAAACCGGCTAGAAGTGGTCGGGTTAGCTCCATGAAGATAGAAGCCCATGAAGACGTGAGGATGGAGGCGCTTTACGAAGGCCCAAGGCCCAAAGGCGGGTTAAAGGCCTGTAGATGTAAACTGACTCTTTCATGTCACTTGTATTGTAAGTTAGAGGAATAGAGACCGAGCCGGACACGTTTGTGATACGGCCTCGGGCTCTATAGACCGGCGGGCGTCAACCTATGTATATAAAGGGACGACCCGACAGCGGTTTAGGGACGACAGACAACAACTCGAGAGCCAGGCAAAGCGGATTTGCTCCCTGGTCATCGAAACCCTAGCAATACCAATCACAACTAGACGTAGGTTTTACCTTCATCGAAGGGGCCGAACTAGTATAAAATCCCCCGTGTCCCTTGTCCGGTTTAACCCCTTTAAGCTAACCCATAGCGATGGCTCCACGACTAAGTCCTTTCACGAGGACATCTGCCGTGACAAACCCACGACATCATCTCTTGTAGCCGATCTTTGTCTCAAAACCTTAGGTTGATACCTGTGGGTTGCTAGTAGTGTTGATTACTCCTTGTAGTTAATGCTAGTTGGTTTATTCGGTGGAAGATCATATGTTCAGATCCTTAATGATAATTATTACTCCTTTGATTATGAACATGAATATGCTTTGTGAGTAGTTACGTTTGTTCCTGAGGACATGGGAGAAGTCTTGTTATAAGTAATCATGTGAATTTGGTATTCGTTCGATATTTTGATGAGATGTATGTTGTCTTTTCTCTAGTGATGTTATGTGAACGTTGACTATATGCACTTCACCATGATTTGGGCCTAAGGGTATACATTGGGAAGTAATAAGTAGATGATGGGTTGCTAGAGTGATAGAAGCTTAAACCCTAGTTTATGCGTTGCTTCGTAAGGGGCTGATTTGGATCCACATGTTTCATGCTATGGTTAGATTTATCTTAATTTTTCTTTTGTAGTTGCGAATGCTTACTAGAGGGGTTAATCATAAGTGGCAGGCTTGTCCAAGTAAGGACAGCACCCAAGCCTGGTCCACCCACATATCAAATTATCAAAGTAATGAACACGAATCATATGAGCATGATGAAAATTAGTTTGACAATAATTCTCATGTATCTGCTACCTCTTGAGCACTGCGTTGGTTTTCCCATGAAGAGGAAAGGGTGATGCAGTAAAGCAGCGTAAGTATTTCCTTCAGTTTTTGAGAACCAAGGTATCAATCCAGTAGGAGACCACACGCGAGTCACCTCGTACCTACACACACAAATAAGAACCTCACAACCAACGCGATAAAGGGGTTGTCAATCCCTTCATGGCCACTTGCAAGAGTGAGATCTGATAGAGGTGATAATAATAAGATAAATATTTTTGGTATTTTTATGATATAGATTGAAAGTAAAAGATTGCAAAATAAAGTAGATGGAAACTTATATGATGGAGAATAGACCCGGGGGCCATAGGTTTCACTAGTGGCTTCTCTCAAGATAGCATAAGTATTACGGTGGGTGAACAAATTACTATCGAGCAATTGATAGAAAAGCGAATAATTATGAGAATATCTAGGCATGATCATGTATATAGGCATCATGTCCGAGACAAGTAGACCGAAATGATTCTGTATATACTACTATTACTCCACACATCGACCGCTATGCAGCATGTATCTAGAGTATTAAGTTTATAAGAACAGAGTAACGCCTTAAGCAAGATGACATGATGTAGAGGGATAAACTCATGCAATATGATGTAAAGCCCATATTTTTATCCTCGATGGCAACAATACAATCCGTGCCGTTTCCCTTTCTGTCACTGGGATCGAGCACCACAAGATTGAATGCAAAGCTAAGCACTTCTCCCATGGCAAGAAAGATCAATCTAGTAGGCCAAACCAAACTGATAATTCGAAGAGACTTGCAAAGATAAACAAATCATACATAAACGAATTCAGTGGAGATTCAAATATTGTTCATAGATAGACTTGATCATATACCCACAATTCATCGGATCTCGACAAACACACCGCAAAAGAAGATTACATCGAATAGATCTCCAAGAGAATTGACAAGAACTTTGTATTGAGATCCAAAGAGAGAGAAGAAGCCATCTAGCTACTAGCTATGGCCCCGAAGGTCTGAAGTAAACTACTCACACATCATCGGAGGGGCCATGGAGTTGATGTACAGGACCTCCGTGATCAATGCCCCCTCCGGCGGAGGTCCGGAGAAGGCCCCAAGATGGGATCTCTTGGGTACAGAAGGTTGCGGCGGTGGAAATAGGGTTTCGTGGTGCTCCTGGATGTTCTCGGGGTATATTGATATATATAGGAGGAAGAAGTACGTCGGTGGAGCAACGAGGGCCCCATGAGGGTGGAGGGCGTGCCCAGGGGGGTGAGCGCGCCCCCTGCCTCGTGGCCTCCTTGATTGTTTCTTGACGTCCACTTCAAGTCTCCTGGATCATGTTTGTTCCAAAAATAACGCTCCCGAAGGTTTCATTCCGTTTGGACTCCGTTTGATATTCCTTTTCGGCGAAACTCTAAAATAGGCAAAAAAAACAGCAATTTGGGTTGGGCCTCCGGTTAATAGGTTAGTCCCAAAAATAATATAAAAGTGTGAAAATAAGCCCATTAACATACAAAATAGATAATATAATAGCATGAGCAATCAAAAATTATAGATACCTTGGAGACGTATCAAGCATCCCCAAACTTAATTCCTGCTCGTCCTCGAGTAGGTAAATGATAAAAACAGAATTTTTTATGTGGAATGCTTCCTAACATATTTCTCAATGTAATTTTTCTTTATTGTGGCATGAATGTTCAGATCCGAAAGATTCAAGATAAAAGTTTGATATTAACATAGAAATAATAATACTTCAAGCATACTAACTAAGCAATTATGTCTTCTCAAAATAACATGGCCAAACAAAGTTATCCGTACAAAATCATATAGTCTGGCTATGCTCTATCTTCATCACACAAAATATTAAATCATGCACAACCCCGATGACAAGCCAAGCAATTGTTTCATACTTTTGATGTTCTTAAACTTTTTCAATCTTCACGCAATATATGAGCGTGAGCCATGGATATATCACTATGGTGGAATAGAATAGTGCTTGTGGAGAAAAAAAAGGAGAAGATAGTCTCACATCAACTAGGCATATCAACAGGCTATGGAGATGCCCATTAATAGATATCAATGTGAGTGAGTAGGGATTCCATGCAACGGATGCACTAGAGATGTAAGTGTATGAAAGCTCAACAAAATAAACTAAGTGGGTGTGCATCCAACTTGCTTGCTCACGAAGACCTAGGGCAATTTGAGGAAGCCCATCATTGGAATATACAAGCCAAGTTCTCTAATGTAAAATTCCCACTAGTTTATGAAAGTGACAGCATAGGAGACTCTCTATCATGAAGATCATGGTGCTACTTTGAAGCACAAGTGTGGAAAAAGGATAGTAACATTGTCCCTTCTCTCTTTTTCTCTCATTTTTTTATTTGGGCCTTCTTTCTCTCTTTTTTTTTCTTTTGGCCTCTTTTTTTCGTTCGGAGTCTCATCCCGACTTGTGGGGGAATCATAGTCTCCATCATCCTTTCCTCACTGGGACAATGCTCTAATAATGATGATCATCACACTTCTTTTTACTTACAACTCAATACTTAGAAAAAAAAATGACTATGTGAATGCCTCCGGCGGTGTACCGGGATATGCAATGAATCAAGAGTGACATGTATGAAAAAAAATTGTGAACGGTGGCTTTGCCACAAATACGATGTCAACTACATGATCATGCATGGCAATATGAAAATGGTGAAGCGTGTCATAATAAACGGAACGGTGGAAAGTTGCATGGCAATATATCTCGGAATGGCTATGGAAATGCCATAATAGGTAGGTATGGTGGCTGTTTTGAGAAAGGTATATGGTGGGTTTATGGTACCGGTGAAAGTTGCGCGGTACTAGAGAGGCTACCAATGGTGGAAGGGTGAGGGTGCGTATAATCCATGGACTCAACATTAGTCATAAAGAACTCACATACTTATTGCAAAAATCTATTAGTTATCGAAACAAAGTACTACGTGAATGCTACTAGGGGGATAGATTGGTAGGAAAAGACCATCGCTCGTCCCCGACCGCCACTCATAAGGAAGGCAATCAATAAATAAATCATGCTCCGACTTCATCACATGACGGTTCGCCATACGTGCATGCTACAGGAATCACAAACTTCAACACAACTATTTCTCAAATTCACAACTACTCAACTAGCATGACTCTAATATCACCATCTCCATATCTCAAAACAATCATCAAGTATCAAAGTTCTCTTAGTATTCAATGCACTTATGTGAAAGTTTTTATAATGCCTAAAAGCAAATTGCCATGTTGTTCTAAAGTACTCTCAAAATAATATAAGTGAAGCATGAGAGATAAATTATTTCTATAAAATAGAACCACCATCGTGCTCTAAAAGATATAAGTTAAGCACTAGAGCAAAAACTATATAGCTCAAAAGATATAAGTGAAGCACTAGAGCAAAAACTATATAGCTCAAAAGATATAAGTGAAGCACATAGAGTATTATAATAAATTCCAATTCATGTGTGTCTCTCTCAAAGGGTGTGTACAGCAAGGATGATTGTGGTAAACTAAAAAGCAAAGACTCAAATCATAAAAGACGCTCCAAGCAAAACACATATCACGTGGCGAGTAAAAATATAGCTCCAAGTAAAGTTACCGATGAACGAAGACAAAAGAGGGGATGCCTTCCGGGGCATCCCCAAGCTTAGGCTTTTTGGTTTCCTTGTATTTTACCTTGGGGTGCCATGGGCATCCCCAATATTAGGCTCTTGCCACTCCTTGTTCCATAATCCATCAAATTCTTACCCAAAATTTGAAAACTTCACAACACAAAACTTAAAACAAAATCTCGTGAGCTCCGTTAGCGAAGGAAAACAAAACAACGCTTCAAGGTACTGTAATGAACTCATTCTTTATTTATATTGGTGTTAAACCTAATGTATTACAACTTCTCTATGGTTTATAAACTTTTTTACTAGCCATAAATTCATCAAAATAAGCAAACAACACACGAAAAACAGAATCTGTCAAAAACAGAACAGTCTGTAGTAATATGTAACTAACGCAAACTTCTGGAACCCCACAAATTCTAAAATAAATTTCTGGACGTGAGGAATTTATCTATTAATCATCTGCAAAAAGAATTAACTAAATAGCACTCTCCAATAAAAAATGGCGGCAATTCTCATGAGAGCTAAAGTTTCTGTTTTTTACAGCAAGATCAAAAAGACTTTCCCCAAGTCTTCCCAACTGTTCTACTTGGCACAAACACTAATTAAACACAAAAGACACAACCAAAAACAGAGGCTAGATAACTTTTTTATTACTAAGCAGGAGCAAAAAGTAAGGAATAAAAATAAAATCGGGTTGCCTCCCAACAAGCGCTATCGTTTAACGCCCTTAGCTAGGCATAAAAGCGAAGATAGATCTAGGTATTGCCATATTTGGTGAGAAATTCTTCAATAAGACACCTATAACTCTTAGGAGTTTCTTTCTTTTTATTAATTATCAAAGTCCTAGGCACGAAATCAAGAAAATCATTTGTAGCAAAAGGTTTCTTAAGGATAGTGAGAAAGTTGGGGTGAACACTTATGGATTTGAGATCCGCACTTCCCTTACTAGAGGTTTCACCCTTATTCTTAGGAACATACATCAATTTGGCAATCTTAGCATTAGGAGGAGTATTTTTCACAGAAGAAAAGGCAGACCCTAGGTTGGTAATGATATCCTCAATTTTATCAATTCTAGTGAAATCTTGATCTATCTTTTCATTAACCATAGGTTCCTTTTCTTTAAAAAATTTAAGAGCAACTCCTACCTTAGATCTGTATTGGGTAATTTGGTTATGGATCTTTCTATCCAAATTTTCAATCAACTCTACGGTGGCAACTTTATTTTCAATAATTTCAAGCTGTTGCATCACGTGTTCCAAAGTTAAAATAGTTCCATTAACCAAAAGAGGTGCTGGGCCAAACAAATATATCATAGCATTATAAGAATCAAAAGTATGGCTACCCAAGAAATTTCCTCCGGTAATGGTATCAAGAATATATCTATTCCAAGGAGTGATGCCTACATAAAAATTGCGAAGAAGAACGGAAGTAGATTGCTTCCTAGTAGATCTATTTTGTGCATTGCAAATTCTGAACCAACCATCCTTTAGATTTTCTCCCTCCCTTTGTTTAAAATTAAGGACCTCATTCTCGGGAGATAAAGGAGTAGATAAAGGACTAGCCATAACAACGAAGCAAGCAAAAGAAAGGGCGAATTAAAAAGAGGGCGAATAAAACGACAAGGGTGAAGTGAGGGAGAGGAAAACGAGAGGCAAATTGCAAATAATATAATGCAAAGGATAAGAGTTGTGATGGGTACTTCGTATGTCTTGACTTGGCGTAGATCTCCCAGGCAACGACGCCAGAAATCCTTCTTGCTACCTCTTGAGCACTGCGTTGGTTTTCCCTTAAAGAGGAAAGAGTGATGCAGTAAAGCAGCGTAAGTATTTCCCCTCAGTTCTTGAGAACTAAGGTATCAATCCAGTAGGAGACCATGCGTGAGTCACCTCGTACCTACACACACAAATAAGAACCTCGCAACCAACACGATAAAGGGGTTGTCAATCCCTTCACGGCCACTTGCAAGAGTGAGATCTGATGGAGATGGTAATAATAAGATAAATATTTTTGGTATTTTTATGATATATATTGAAAGTAAAAGATTGCAAAATAAAGTAGATGGAAACTTATATAATGGAGAATAGACCCGGGGGCCATAGGTTTCACTAGTGGCTTCTCTCAAGATAGCATAAGTATTAGGGCGGGTGAACAAATTACTGTCGAGCAATTGATAGAAAAGCGAATAATTATGAGAATATTCAGGCATGATCATGTATATAGGCATCACGTCCGAGACAAGTAGACTGAAACGATTCTGCATCTACTACTATTACTCCACACATCGACCGCTATCCAGCATGCATTTAGAGTATTAAGTTCATAAGAACAGAGTAACGCCTTAAGCAAGATGCCATGATGTAGAAGGATAAACTCATGCAATATGATGTAAACCCCATCTTTTTATCCTCGATGACAACAATACAATCCATGCCGTTTCCCTTTCTGTCACTGGGATCGAGCACCGCAAGATTGAACGCAAAGCTAAGCACTTCTCCCATGGCAAGAAAGATCAATCTAGTAGGCCAAACCAAACTGATAATTCGAAGAGACTTGCAAAGATAAACCAATTATACATAAAAGAATTCAGAGGAAATTCAAATATTGTTCATAGATAGACTTGATCATAAATCCACAATTCATCGTATCTCGACGGGGGTACATGAAGAAGTACGTCGGTGGAGCAACGAGGGGCCCACGAGGGTGGAGGGCGCGCCCAGGGGGTGGGCGCGCCCCCTGCCTCGTGGTCTCCTCGATTGTTTCTTGACGTCCACTCCAAGTCTCGTGGATCACGTTTATTCCAAAAATAACGCTCCTGAAAGTTTCATTCCCTTTGGACCCCGTTTGATATTCCTTTTTGGCGAAACTCTAAAATAGACAAAAAAACAGCAATTTGGGTTGGGCCTCCGGTTAATAGGTTAGTCCTAAAAATAATATAAAAATGTAAAAATAAGCCCATTAACATCCAAAATAGATAATATAATAGCATGGAGCAATCAAAAATTATAGATACGTTGGAGACGTATCAGTGTCCTCGAAAGCGTTTTGCATTATATTAGAGTTCGTTCAGACGTGTCCTTTGCTACAAAAAAGATTGGGCCACCTTGTTGCACCTTAGTTACTTTTGTTACTTGTTACCCGTTACAAATTATCTTGTCACACAACTATCCATTATCGATAATTTCAATGCTTGAAGAGAATATCTTACTGAAAATCGTTTGTCATTTTCTTCTGCTCCTCGTTGGATTCGACACTCTTACTTATCGAAAGGACTAAATCCCCTATACTTGTGGGTCATCAATAGTCAACACCAAAAATAAAAACTTATGCCGGCAAAAAAACAAAATCATAAAAGATCGAAGCTATGCCTGGGCAGAGAAGCAAGAAAAAAAATATGAAGCGTTCAAACACCGATAGACAATATACAACAATGAGCATGAACACCAACTATCACTTGACAACATAACGACTACGAAAAGATTTTTCAAAAGCAACGTCTCTAAGAAAAAAACGACACACAAGCGCCGCCATCGCTAGATCCAACCTTCGAAAAACAGATCATGAGTTTTCACCCTGACGTTCATGTTCGAGAAAACTGCAAACAATACCATCAACATGGTAACAGTGCAATATCATCGCCATTACAAGATATAATCAGGTAGGGTCACACCTGAAGTTTTCACCCCAGAGCTTGAGACCGAATATTCGAGAAGTATTACCAAATTAAAGTCAATATATGTTTTTTTTGTGGCTAAAAGTTAATATATGTTGTCTCTTTCACTTGCCTCGATCCCAGCAGCAGCCCACCATCGCACATGATGAAATGTTTGGTGAGAGAGGAATTTCCCAAGCACCGCCCGAGATATTTCAGCGCATCGCTTGTCACAGGCCATACATTCTTTTTCCTTTTTTTTGAGAATTGTCACAGGCCATGCGTTGTTGTGTGTCGATTTTCCATTGCCGGGTGGCGAGAAAATAAAATAAGGACGCCGATAACTGCCACACGTGTGGCATATACGACATGCGCCTACACACCGCGTGTGGTGTGAGCAGGAGGCAGCCCACACGGGCTGTGTGTGGGCGGACATTAGAATTGCCCACATGTGTAGGCGCGGCTACTTCGTGCCACACGCCCAACAAGTACTACTCATCTTCACCCCGTGCGTGTGGCACAAAGCAAAAATGCCCACACGTCCTGACGCAGCTACGTTAGGTACCCAGCGGGATGACGATTTAGTTGCCATCCTGGTTGGCAGATGTAGTTATCTGGAATGGCAAGTGTAGTTGTAAAAGCATGGCAACTCTATCTGTTTTGGTTAACTATAGTTGCCATGTCTAATTTATGGTAGTTGCCGCGTGTAATCAAATCGTACTTGTCGTAGTTGCCGTGTGTGATTAACTACTTGCCACTTATGGTCAAAATAGTAGTTGCCATCTGTGTTTACCTAGTTGCCACATGTGCTCGAACCATAGTTGCCATGTATTGTTAATCACAGTGTCCATGTGTGTTTATCTGGTTGCCACGTACGCGCAACTGCAGTTGCCGTGTAGCAAAGAATCACAGTTGCCATGTGTGTGTACCGAGTTGCCACGTTCGCAACTACAGTTGCCGTGTAGCAAAGAATCACAGTTGCCATGTGTGTGTACCGAGTTGCCACGTTCGCGTAACTGCAGTTGCCGTGTAGCAAAGAATCACAGTTGCCATGTGTGTGTACCGAGTTGACACGTTCACGTAACTGCAGTTGCCATCCACAAGATAGGAGTGTCGTGTGAGCGAAAAACAGTTCGCCCACACGCGCATAACCTAGGTGGTTGCTGTGTGGGCGAAAATCAGCTCGCCCACACAACGCAGCTGGCAAATAGCGTGGTGTGGGCGTGTGGGCAAAATCTCTAACGCCCACACACCAGCCCCGTCCTACGTGACACATCAAATTCACCTGTACGTGTCAAAATTCGTGCAAAAGACAGTGAACGACGATTCAGACGTGTGGACGAGTTGGGTAACACCCACACGTGTGGGCTTTAGTGTTTTCGTAAAATAAAACAGTCGCATCATAAATAAATAAATAAAAATAGCGACGGGATGGACTGGACGTTCAACGGTCTTGGCGCGCGTAGCAGCAAAAGTAGCGACCGGATTCCCAAATCGCAAGTTCCAGGAGCAGGGAGCAACCATGGAGATCTCGCACCTCGCGTACGTGCTCCTCTTCCTCTTCGCCGCCGTCGTACTTTATGTCCAGCGCCGCCGAGCTTCTCCGTCGAGAACGGCCAACTGTCCTCACCCGAACCCCGTCCTGGGCAACACCGTGGAGTTCATCCGCAACCGCGGGAGGTTTTTCGACTGGTACGCCGACATGCTGCGCGCGTCGCCGTCCAGCACCATCGAGGCGTGGGGGGCCCTGGGCGCCAGCCACGCCGTGACCACCGCCGACCCGGCCGCCGTCGACCACCTGCTGCGCGCCAGCTTCGCCAACTACAACCGCGGCGCGCAATTCCGCGCCGCGCAGTCCGATCTCATCGGCGATGGCCTCTTCGGCGCCGATGGCCGCCTCTGGAGTCTCCAGCGCAAGCTCGCGTCGTACGCTTTCTCCTCCCGCTCGCTACGGCGTTTCACCGAGGACGTCCTCGCTGTCCACCTCGGCCGCCGATTCCTGCCGTTCCTCGATGCCGCCGCGGGGTCCGGCGAGGCCGTCGACCTGCAGGAGGCTCTGCGTCGGTTCGCGTTCGACAACATCTGCCACGTCGCCTTCGGCGTCGAGAGCTCCACGCTCCTCGAGTGGGGTGACCCCCGGCACCAGGCGCTCTTCGCGGCGTTCGACACGGCCGTCGAGATCTCCTTCATGAGGACGTTGAAGGCGCCCACACCGGTGCGGAAGCTCACGAAGCTTCTCAACATCGGCCAGTCGCGCCGGCTCCGAGAAGCCGTCGGCGTCATAGACGACCACGCCATGTCCGTCATCGAAGCCAAGGGGGTGAGCCAGAGAAACAGCCGCGATGAGGGCGACCCGGACCTGCTCTCCCGGTTCATGGCGGCCATGGACGAGGAGGACGGCGGCGGTGAACTCGCCGCCATGTTCCCTACGCCGGAGGCCAAGCGCCGGTTCCTGCGGGACGTGGTCGTCAGCTTCGTTCTCGCCGGCAAGGACACGACGACCTCGGCCCTGACGTGGTTCTTCTGGCTCCTCGCCGCGAACCCGCGGTGCGAGCAGCGCGTCCACGACGAGGTGTCGCGGTCGCCGGACGGCAACGTGAAAGGCATGCACTACCTGCACGCCGCGATCACCGAGGCGATGCGCCTGTACCCGCCGGTTCCCTTCAACGGGCGGATAGCCGTCGCGGACGACGTCCTCCCGGACGGCACAGTGGTGCGCGCTGGCTGGTTCGCCAACTACTCGGCGTACGCGATGGGGCGGATGGAGAAGCTGTGGGGCGAGAACTTCATGGAGTTCGCGCCGGAGCGCTGGCTCGGTGACAGCGGCGAGTTCGCGCCAGTGGACGCGGCGCGGTATCCGGTGTTCCACGCCGGGCCGCGTGCGTGCCTCGGGAAGGAGATGGCCTACATGCAGATGAAGACGGTGGCGTCAGCCGTCCTTCGGAGGTTCAGGTTGAACGTGGTGGCACCGGCGGCCAGTATGGAGTCACCGCCGGCGTACGAGATGACCGGCACGATGAAGATTAAAGGCGGGCTTCAAGTGCAGCTCAGGATGAGTGATGCTAACAAGTCTTCGTTCGCCACGTCGGCATCTGGACAAGAAGTGGACTAAACGTCATCCCCGCACATCAAATGCGACCAATAATTACAGCTGGCCTTCTGGGTTTGTCCTTAGTCAAACATACTATTTAAGTTTGATCAAATTTATAGAAAAACAAATTCCAACGTTTTATATTTAGGAATGGAGGTAGTAGAAAATTGAAGTAGTCTCATGAGATTCTTTATGAAATGTATTTTTGTATCATATTTATTTGATTATGTAGGTCTTAGCATATAAACTTCAATTACTAGATGAATGCTCCGAATCGTTGCTGTGGGAATTTGTATGAAATAAAATTGTGCTGGTTTAATCAATCTAGCTAGTGTGTTTATGGTTCCTACTATATAGTAAGATAATTCGTTTATCATTATTTTAAATAAATTCATAAATGTATCTTTCATGTATAAGTTGAAAATTGAAGCAAAACGAAAATAATCTGGGTACATGCATCAGACTATTTATATAAGTAGTAACATGCATGTCATGTAAGCAAAAGTAGTGATATAAAATCTCATTTTTTTTGCACGTTTATTTTATTAATCTGACTGTTGATGAAATAACAATAAAAGAGTACAAGTCCACGTCTATGAAATAAAGATGCACACAATCCAAATAGACACAACACCATAACATGTCCAAAATAAGTCCGTCCGTTTCGAAGTATAGGTTCGGCCTGCTGAATCAGCAAGACCAAGGCAGATCTCGTGTTCAGAAAGTGCCAATTAGCACACACAATTTGCTTGTTATTTATTTGATTAAACCACTCTCGATGCTTAGCTCTTAGCATGATTTAATAGACAAAAATTCTAGGTGTCACAATAATTAAAAAAAGGATAATAAGTTTATTAGAAACCCAAGCGGGCTGCCTACTCCCCAAGAAAGTCTAGGGTTCCCTTACCTCCCGAGTCCCGCTGATGCCGCCGTCGGTCCGCTTCGTCTCCGGTGGCCTTAGGGCCATGGCGGCGTGGTAGATCTTGGCCCTTGACAACGAGAGGGCTCTGTTTTCGATTGTTTCTTCGCGTTTTGTTAAGGTTTGTATCCCGCTTAGTAAGACGTGGCTGCGACGGATCCCTGAAGATGGAATAAGGTGTTGGAAAACGTAGCATGCAATTCAAAAACTTTCCTACGCTCACGCAAGATCTATCAAGAAGATGCATAGCAACGAGAGGGAGAGAGTGTGTCCACGTACCTTCGTAGACCGAAAGCGGAAGCGTTTGACAACGCGGTTGATGTAGTCGAACTTCTTTTTGTTCCGACCAATCAAGCACCGAACGTACGACACCTCCGAGTACTGCACACGTTCAGCTTGATAACATCCCTCGAACTCTTGATCCAGCAAAGTGTCGAGGGAGAGTTTCGTCAGCACGACAGCATGGTGAGGACGTGATCCATGCAGGGCTTCACCTAAGCACTACGATAATATGAACGGAGACATAAACTGTGGAGTGAGGCGCCGCACACGGCAAACATATGTTGTTGTGTGTTCTAGCGGTGCCTTATATATACGTTGGAGGGGAGGAAAGGTAGCCAAGGGGGAGCCCCAAGTAGGAGGAATCCTACTTGGGCGCCTCCCAATTCGGCCTCCCCCTTCCATATTCATCCGGAGGGGGAAGGAAGGAGGAGGGAGGAGAGAAGGAAGGGGGAGGCCGGCCTACATGGGGCGCACCAGCCCCCTAGGGGCTGGTCTGTCCACTTCTTGGCCCATTAGGCTCATGTACTTGCCCGGGGATGCCTGGAACCCCTTTCGGTGACCCGATATGTACCCGGTACCCCCGAAACACTTTCGGTGTCCGAATATCATCGTCTAATATATGAATCTTTACTCTCGACCATTTCGAGACTCGCCGTCATGTCCGTGATCTCATCCGGGACTCCGAACAACATTTTGTCACCAAATCACATAACTCATATAATACAAAATCGCCATCGAACATTAAGCGTGCGGACCCTATGGGTTTGGAAACTATGTAGACATGACGGAGACACCTCTCCGATCAATAACCAACAACGGAGCCTAGATGCTCATATTGCTTCCCACATATTCTACGAAGATCTTTATTGGTCGTACCGTAATGACAACATACGTTATTCCTTTTCTCATCGGTATGTTACTTGCCCGAGATTCAATCATCGGTATCTTCATACCTAGTTCAATCTCGTTACCGGCAAGTCTCTTTGCTCGTTTTGTAATACATCATCCCGCAACTAACTCATTAGTCACATTGCTTGCAAGGCTTATTATGATGTGCATTACCGAGAGGGCCTAGAGATACCTCTTCGATACTCGGAGTGACAAATTCTAATCTCGATCTATGCCAACCCAACAAACACCTTTGGAGATACCTGTAGAGCATCTTTATAATCACCACGTTATGTCGTGACATTTGATAATACACAAGGTATTCCTCCGGTATCCGGGAGTTGCATAATCTCATAGTCAAAGGAATATGTATATGACATGAAGAAAGCAATAGTAATAAAACTTAACGGTCATTATGCTAAGCTAACGGATGGGTCTTGTCCATCACATCATTCTCCTAATGATGTGATCCCGTTCATCAAATGACAACACAAGTCCATGGTTAGGAAACTTAACCATCTTTAATTAATGAGCTAGTCTAGTAGAGGCTTACTAGGGACACTGTGTTTTGTCTATGTATCCACACATGTATCAAGTTTCTGGTTAATACAACTCTAGCATGAATAATAAACATTTATCATGATATAAGGAAATATAAACAACAACTTTATTATTGCCTCTAGGGCATATTTCCTTCAGTCTCCCACTTGCACAAGAGTCAATAATCTAGATTACATTGTAATGATTCTAACACGCATGGAGTCTTGGTGCTGATCATGTTTTGCTCGTGGAAGAGGCTTACTCAATGGGTCTGCCACATTCAGATCCGTACGTATTTTGCAAATATCTATGTCTCCCTCCTTGACTTGATCACGGATAGAGTTGAAGCGTCTCTTGATGTGTTTGGTTATTTTGTGAAATTTGGATTCCTTCGCCAAGACAATTGCTCTAGTATTGTCACAAAAGATTTTCATTGGACCCGATGCACTAGGTATTACACCTAAATCGGATATGAACTCCTTCATCTAGACTCCTTCATTCGCTGCTTCCGAATCAGCTATGTACTCTGCTTCACACTTAGATCCCACCACGACACTTTGCTTGGAACTGCACCAACTGACAGCTCCACCATTCAATATAAATACGTATCCGGTTTGTAACTTAGAGTCATCCAGATCACGGACAAAGCTAGCATCGACGTAACCATTTAGGACGAGCTCTTTGTCACCTCCATAAACGAGAAACATATCCTTAGTCCTTTTCAGGTACTTCAGGATGTTCTTGACCGCTGTCCATTGATCCACTCCTGTATTACTTTGGTACCTCCCTGCTAGACTTACAGTAAGGCGCACATCAGGTCTGGTACACAATATAGCATACATGATAGAACCTTGATGGCAGCTTGAAGCTACGTCGGTATTTCCCCAAAGACGAAGGGATGATGCAGCACAATGGCGGTAGGTATTTCCCTCAGATATGAAACCAAGGTTATCGAACCAGTAGGAGGACCAAGCAACAACACGTAAACAACACCTGCACACAAATAGCAAATACTCGCAACCCGACGTGTAAAAGGGGTTGTCAATCCCTTTTGGGTACGGCGCCCAAGATAGGCAAAACGAACATGAATAAATTGTAGTAGAATGATAGATCGAACACCAAACAAAATAAATAAGAATAAATTGCAGCAAGGTATTTTTGTATTTTTAGGTTTAGTAGATCTGAAAATAAAAGCAAAGGAAAATAGATCGCAAAAGCAAATAATATGAAGAAGAGACCCGGGGCCGTAGGTTTCACTAGTGGCTTCTCTCGAGAAAAATAGCAAACGGTGGGTGAACAAATTACTGTTGGGCAATTGATAGAACTTCAAATACTCATGACAATATACAGGCAATGATCATTATGTAGGCATCACGTCCAAGATTAGTAGACCGACTCCTACCTGCATCTACTACTATTACTCCACACATCGACAGCTATTGTCACAGCCCTAGCTTAGCCTCTGCTTGTCCTTGCATATTTATCTTGTCATCATGTTAAATTTTCTCAGAAAGTTGAAATGGGGATTGTCTAAACCCTAGCATCAAAGGAATTCACTAGGTTCAACTAAAATATTCCTAGTGTTTTCAAATGGTTTTCAAAAATGTTCATCATTTCTGGAAAATGCTGGAAGCAATAACCAGAGGTGTTGCACATTTTTCCATGACATATTTGGTCTCTGAATTAAATCATATTCTATTTGCATTTGGGCATTTAAATGCTATAAAATATTTTAAATGCTCAAATAATCATAAACTAAAATGTTTACTGTGGGATATATTCTAAACAGTAGCCATGATTAGTTTCATGATTTTTGGAAATGCCCTGGCATGTTTAATAAAGCCCTAAGTCTACAGAATAATAGAAAACAAGAAATAAGAGAGAGAGAGAGAGAGAGAGAAGAATAACCTGGCCCACCTACCTGTAGCCGGCCCAGCTCACTGGCCCAGCCCACCTGGCGCCTCCTGTCGCCTCCCTCCTCGCGCCAGTAGGCAGGGGCGCGTGCCCAGCGCGCGCAGCCACACGCCGGCCACCTCCACCCTGCCTGCGTGCTCGCTCGTCGCCCTGGACCTCCCTCGCGACGCCACGCACCCCCTGGACCTCCCTCACTCTCTCCCGTGTTTCTCCCCCCTCCTCTGCTCTCTCCCGCGCCACACCCGAGCGCGCCCGCCGCCGCCGACGTGCACCACCGCGGCCACCACCTCCCCCCACCTCCCCGACGCATCCCAGAGCTCCGCCTCGACCTACTCCTCCTCCTCACCGCGCCAAGTGAGCCGGGACGCTCCACAGCGTCGTCATCGCCACCATCTTCAACCTCGGGAGCCGGTCACTGCCGACGTCGATTTGCCATCGCCAAGCCGTCCCCGAGCAAGCCGAGCCCTCTTCGTGATCGCTGTGAGCTCCGCCACCGTTTCCCCCTCTTCCCCGCTCTGTTTGATCGCCGTAGCCGTCGCCCCCTTGATGACCGAAACGTGCCGCCGCCTGAGCTCAACATCGGCGTGGCTCCGGTGACCTTTTGATCCCGGGGCGTGCGTCTGATGTGTTCGCCGCACGCTGTAGAGCAACTCACGTGCTTTGGACTGGCCGTTTGCACACCACAACACCAACCCCACAACCGCTCGAGCTCTGGCCGCCGCTGTTGATGCCGCCGTCGTCGCTACCGTCCACCTCAGGCCTCCCTGAGGCCACCTCCGGACGCGCCGTGATTCCAGCTTCCCGTAGAGCCCAGCCACACATCCATCCATCGCCGGAGTTGGCCGGAAGGGCGACTCCGCCGCGTCTGTGTACTCGCGGTGATTAGCCGCCGGTGATAGCCACTATTTGGGGTTAATCACCCTGCTAACTAAGCCTCTAAGCCACTAACAGTCGGGCCCCACCGAATTATTTAAACCCCTAACAAAATTAGTTAGACTTAAGTTAATCCCGGTGGACCCACACGTCAGAGTTGACTGTGCTGACGTGGGCGTTGACCTGGGCCACATGTCCGTGACACTAATGGCACTGGGCCACTGACTAGTGGGTCCCATGCGTTAGGTTTGACTCTGGCCGGCCCCGTTGACCGCTGACGTCACAGTGATGCAGTGCTGACGCAATTTATTTATTTTTTGGATTTATTCTTATATAGGAAATTCCAGAAAATAGCCAAAACTTCTAAAAATCATAGGAAATCAACCATAGCTCCAAATCAAACAAATTATATATGAAAAATGATCAAAAAAATACAATATATCCATCTATACTAGTTTCATGCATGTTTAAACAAGTTAACTTGCTGTTTAGTGCAAAATATAATAAAGCACTATTTAAGATCACAAATGAGTTTGAACTTTGAATCTTTGGTTCAAAATAGCTCAAACCCATCTGTTTGTAGTTGCATTAGCCCAACACACTCATTTTACCATGTTATGATCATGCATCATATTGTGCATTGCATTGATTGTGTTTCTTTCTCTGTTGCCGGTATTTGTCCCCTCTCAATAGACGTTGCTTCGACGATGTGATCATTGACACTGATGAAGAGTTATACTATCCTCAGAAGTGCCAGGCAAGCAAAACCCCCTTGTTCATTCCGATACAATCCCACTCTCTTGCTCATGCTCTCTTTTACCGCATTAGGACAACAATGATTCAATTGTTACATGTTGCGGTAGTTGAACCCCTTTCCTCTGCATGACCTGTCATTGCCACGGTAAATAGATGAGACCCACTAGCATGAGTAGGAGTTGTTTGAGCCCTGATGTGCCTACTCATTCATGCTTGTTTGTCATGCCTGCTATTGCATAGAGTTGTGTCAGGTCTGATTCATCGGGGATGAATCGGAGGTGTGTGAACATGTCCTACTTTGTGTGAGCTAAGTGTGTGAACACGATTTGGTAAAGGTAGCGGTGAGAGGCCATGTAGGAGTACATGGTGGGTTGTCTTATTGAAACCGTCCTCAGGAACTGAGTTCTGTGTTTGTGATCCATGAACAGTTACTACCACTCATTGGGATCCTTAATTGACCCTCTCGACTTATTAACTGCCCTAGTCCTCTGTCCAGGAGTTGCAACTAGTTTCTGGTGTGTATAGGATATGTGTTGGCGGTCGTGCGTAGCGCTGACCCTAGGGGTGGGCTATGATGCGGTAGATACACCATGGCACGGTGTACCGGGCGCCCGTTTGGTGTCTCGGGAACCCTGCACACATCGTTTGGGGGTGTGAGAGAAACTCCGACCGGATCTCCTCGTGGATGGAACCCAAATAGGCGATAAACCTGGACTAGAGACTTGTGTGGTTAGTCAGGTCGTGGCCGACTCCCTCGCCAGGCTTCCGCTTAAAGGTTGCCGAGATACACGATGTGTACATGGTGGTAAGTGGCGAGAGCGTGTGTGAAGAAGTACACCCCTGCAGGGTTAACATCATCTATTCGAATAGCCATGTCCGCGGTAAAGGACTTCTGGGTTGCCTATAACAGTTCATAGACAAGTGAAAGTGGATACTCTAAAATGCGCAAGATAAGCGTGAGTGCTATGGATGGCATTCTCGTAGGGAGACGAGAGCGGATCCATAGTGGTGTAATGATATGGTGAATATGTGGACTCGTGTGCGCCAGCTCAAAAGAGTTACTTGCAGTCGTAGTTCAGGATAGCCATCGAGTCAAAGCTGGCTTGCTGCAGTTAAACTCCACTACCCCCTTTGTTGATACCGATGCATATGTAGCTAGTTCTGATGGAAGTCTTGCTGGGTACATTTGTACTCACGTTTGCCTATTTTATGTTTTTGCAGAGAGACATCAGTCTCGCTAGTAGTTCCATGTGGACTTCGACGTTTAGCTTGCTACCTCAGCTACAATCTTGTGCCCTCGGCAGGATCTGGTAGATAGTCAGGCTTCTCAGCCCTTTCCATTTGTAGATGTCTGTACTCAGACATGTTAAGCTTCCGCATGTGCTTTGATTTGTATGCTACGATTGTTGGGTCATGAGACCCATGTTTGTAATATCTTGCTCCTCGAAGCCTAATGGATAAATACTTGAGTCGCAGAGTTATGTTGTGATGCCATGTTGTATTTACACATATCGAGCATATTGTGTGTATGATTGAAATGCTTGGTATGTGTGGGATCCGACAATCTAGTTGTTTATCCTTGGCAGCCTCTCTTATGGGGAAATGTAGTCTAGTGCTTCCATGAGCCATAGTAGTCCGCTATAGCCCGGTTCACCAGAGTCCTGCTAGCCCATCACTACTGCTCAGGACACTTGACTGGCCGGCATGTGTTTCACTTCGTTCATGTGTCTGTCCCTTCGGGGAAATGTCATGCGGTGACATCCGGAGTCCTGCCTAGCCTGCTACAGCCCGAGTTCCCGGAGTCCTGTTAGCCCAGTGCTACAGCCCGGATTCACACGCTGCTGACCGACATGCTCGACGTGATTCATGTATGCCTGTCCCCATAGGTTGGTGCCGCTTTGGGTTCACGACTAGCCATGTCGTCCCGGGTTCTCTGTCATATGGATGCTAGCGACACTATCATATACGTGAGCCAAAAGGCGCAAATGGTCCCGGGCCATGGTAAGGCGACACCCGTGGGAATACCGTGTGTGAGGCCGCAAAGTGATATGAGGTGTTACCGGCTAGATCGATGTGACTTGGAATCGGGGTCCTGACAGTGTTGGTATCAGAGCCTGACTGCCTGTAGGATTACCAAGCCAAACTGGTCGAAGTTGTGTCTAGAAATGCTTTAGTTATGTAAGGGAATTGATTGTGGAAGGGAACGTAAGGCTCTTTTTACTCCTTTACCTTATGCCTTTCTGATCTGAGTCATCCTCTTCTCTTCTACGGGGATAAAGAATTAGGCCTTCTCATCTATCTATCAGGATGGCGTGTTACCAATCCATAGACTTATAGGATTGATGGATTCATGTCTCAGTTCAGCTTCCAGTACTTCCGTGTGTTCATAGTTGGTCCCAGAACCTTGATATTGTGATGTTGAGTGGTTATGCCACCATTTTGCAGGATGTCTTAATTCTTTTGAGCATTTACAGCCGTTATGTTGTCCGAGTCATCCCAGGTTTCTAAATAGTCAGATGCATTTGCAAATCCCTTCTTTCCGTTCCCGATGTCCCTTTGGGCCAGTTCAACCACACTAATCGATGAGTTGAGGTACTCTACTGCCTCGACATATATGTTGGAGCTATTATTATGACCCTAGGTGTCTTAGGGAGTCACCTAGTAATCTAGCAATGCTTTGTATTCCCAGTGTGATGATTCTGGCCCCCATTCTTGAAAGCATCCCGTGATGCCATTTAGTTAGTAGGCCTTCTATTTCTGGGTTCTTAAGCCCAAGATTCACCCTACTTACCTCGTCTTGATAGTGTTTGCTAGTTCCTTTAGGATATTAGTAACCTTTGCGATGGTCCTCGAGGTCCGTGGTACAATGTTCTCCCAATACCATGAACCAATATGGCAGGAGTTCTCTTAAACCAAAAGATCACAACAGGAGTGCTCTCGATGAGCTCTCCATTCTATATGGTGACTCTGCCAGTTCAACATTTCTGCAAGGGTTATCCGGAAGAAATAACATGCTAATCCATGCATCCATAACTCAGAAAGTTATATGTTCCTTTGAGTTGTCCCTCTTTAGTTGTATTCTGACCCTCGTCCATCAACTGATAGTCAGGAGTAGTTGTGCATTTGTGTTATTGATGCTTATTATTCTTGTGGTCCGTCGAGCCATTCTATTTCAGAATGACTAGGAGAAGCAAACTCCAGTACCTTGTCCACTTCGAGGGTTGGGTCAAAGTAGTTGTATGCCATGAATCAAAATGCCAACCCATCTTTTGATTCTGTTCTACCCTGAAGTGTTACCCACTTTATGTCAGGAATATCATGAGAATTGCACCATCTCTTATGAATTCTTGTTGCAGTGATACTTCTTGCCATCATTGTTCATTCCTCGGTTCCCATGTTATTGTAACCGGAATGCCGACAAGTTAATCGTGATGTGTGAAATCAATACTCCGAGCAACTCGTTGCTTGGTAGTAAATGGACAATATTCTCATTCTTAGCATGTTGGTTATTGAACTACCATTCTAATATTGATCTTGCTACCTAGTCCATATTTCCTGGTGCACTCCTCGATCAACGGGTTAGGATTTTGCCAAACCCTTGCTCTTTTGATCATATCGTTTGCCCTGAAAAGCAAGATTGATCTCGAGCTTAGTATCATGTCGGTGGTTCGTGATTTTCCATATATCTTCTGGGAAGTATAACCAGGTTGTCACCTGACCGCTATGTTGAGTTCGTGATCAATTTGGTTTCTTATAAACCACCCCTTTCTCCAAGAATCTGTGTTGTATACCCCTGAGCTAGTTGGTTAAGCTAAACAACAACTTGGAGAGTTGGAAGATAAAAGCTTGCCCAACTTAGTTCATTCCAAAGGGATATCCTTGTGTGTGTGTGTGTGTGTGTGTGTGTGTGTGTGTGTGTTGAAGAAATATGATATCTCCATTGATTGGTCCTCGTGATCAGTTGTTGGATCTATTGCCTTGTCAAAACTTTGACTTGAGTATGGGCTATCGTCAAGTCAAATCAGAACCAACGATGTTTGTAATGTTATCTTACTCGTGGTTGATCCCTCGAGCATACACCATTACATATTTTGGTCTGACCAATGCTATCACCGTGTTCACATGATGGTGGAAGTCCAGTGATATGGAATTCCGATGAGTTGTTGTTGAGCCCATCAGCAGCATTTTGTCTCCCCCATAATTCATGTTGAACATCAACCTAGTGTTGAAAACTTTGTAAGCATTATCTTCATGTCCCATTCATGAACTACATGTTTGGTGTAAGAAGTGACTTTCTCCAAGTTCATGTGCATTAGGTGCAAGTTGCCGCCGTGAATTGAGAAAGATTGTTTTTGCTTTCTCCGGAATCATCGCAAGTCAGTCATGCATGTGCGAAGTATTACATGGTTTGATAGGCTCGCTTCCTCCACTCCATGTGTAATCCCTAGCACACCAAGCCACTGATTGACTTGTTCAGGGGGAAGAAGTTCTCCATAAGAGCTAATCATATGACTTATGCAAGGACTTTGATATCCTTGATGATGGTTCCCAACCAGGATTCGGTAGTGTTTCATTGTAAGACCACCATGTGGTCATGCTTGTCTGGGACAGCATGTGCACATGTGTTTAGCAGAACCAGCTCATGTTTTGGAGCTTACTACCATAGTCCATTTCCCGAGAATCTCGCAACGCCATCTCGTCGATTTGTGTTGCAAACTTTCTTTCCAGACACATTGTCTGAATTATCCTGTTACCAACCATATTTGAATCTCAGGCAGATATGATGGTTGGAACTTCTTCTGAGAACTATGATATAGGTTCCAGTGGAGTGGACACACCTAGCTGGAAGCACTATTGTTGTAGTATCTTGATTAGGCCGTTTGGTCACCTCCCATGAGGATTTCGCATGACTTATTCTTGAAGTTGTTCCTTAGGGATCCTTGTGCTCTCAGTTTCTTTGATGATTCTATAACCATTGGAACATTGGAAACACTCTCGACTGTTGAGTTCTTCCCCAGTTACTAGAATCATTCCCAACATTTGCATTTTGTTCCCAGCTTGCACCTCAGTAGTTGTTGTTCAGGATCATCTTCAAAAGTGGACTTACCATGGGTCCCATCCATCTCCGATGATAAGCAAATCATCCATTACGTTGTCTTCAACAAGGTAGTCCACATCATTCATTCTAGTACGAGTATGCCATTCCTTCGAGCTCCTTCACATGATCGTTTGTGATTGCCTGAGGCTAGTATAAAGAGTTTCAATGATCTTTGTATCAAAAGTAATTCTTTTTGCCACTTAACGGAACAATCCAACGAGTCACCTTTCCCAAGGTGCCCCGTTATAGGATCATGGCAATTATTTCCTCGCCACCTTGACACCATCCACCATCTTTCTAGGCGTGGAATTGTTGCCCACCAAATCAAACCATGTCGTTGTTCTTCCATCCCTCTCGATGTGTTTTGTGTCTCAACTCGAGATGTTTCAACATCTCATTCCACGAGTTGATATTGTATAGCTCGATCTTCGAGAAGATCAATCCTAGTAGAGTTTCTTTCCGTCATCATCGCATGGATGAAGATCTCAAAAGCGAGGATGTCACAGTCAACGTATGCAACGAATCAACAACCCTATGAGGTGCAACCTGGATCGTGAAGATTGTGTTGGTCTTGTGCCCCCTCTGTCTTCTTACCTCACGTCTTGAATCTCGGGACGAGATTCTTGTTTAGTGGGGGTGAGTTATCACAGCCCTAGCTTAGCCTCTGCTTGTCCTTGCATATTCATCTTGTCATCATGTTAAGTTTTCTCAGAAAGTTGAAATGGGGATTGTTTAAACCCTAGCATCAAAGGAATTCACTAGGTTCAACTAAAATATTCCCAGTGTTTCCAAATGGTTTTAAAAAATGTTCATCATTTCTGGAAAATGCTGGAAGCAATAACCAGAGGTGTTGCACATTTTTCCATGACATATTTGGGCTCTGAATTAAATCATATTCTATTTGCATTTGGGAATTTAAATGCTATAAAATATTTTAAATGCTCAAATAATCATAAACTAAAATTTTTATTGTGGGATATATTCTAAACAATAGCCATGATTAGTTTCATGATTTTTGGAAATGCCCTGGCATTTTTAATAAAGCCCTAAGTCTACAGAATAATAGAAAACAAGAAATAAGAGAGAGAGAGAGAGAAGAATAACCTGGCCCACCTACCTGTAGCCGGCCCACCTCACTGGCCCAGCCCACCTGGCGCCTCCTGTTGCCTCCCTCCTCGCGCCAGTACGCAGGGGCGCATGCCCGGCGTGCGCAGCCACACGCCGGCCACCTCCACCCTGCCTGCGTGCTCCCTCGTCGCCCTGGACCTCCCTCGCGACGCCACGCACCCCCTGGACCTCCCTCACTCTCTCCTGTGCTTCTTCCCCCTCCTTTGCTCTCTCCCACGCCACACCCGAGCGCGCCCGCTGCTGCCGACGTGCACCACCGCGGCCACCGCCTCCCCCCACCTCCCCGACGCATCCCAGAGCTCCGCCTTGACCTACTCCTCCTCCTCACCGCGCCAAGTGAGCCGGGACGCTCCACAGCGTCATCATCGCCACCGTCTTCAACCTCGGGAGCCGGTCACTGCCGACGTCGATTTGCCATCGCCAAGCCGTCCCCGAGCAAGCCGAGCCCCTCTTCGTGATCACTGTGAGCTCCGCCACAGTTTCCCCCTCTTCCCCGCTCCGTTTGATCGCCGTAGCCGTCGCCCCCTTGATGACCGAAACGCGCCGCCACTTGAGCTCAACGTCGGCGTGGCTCCGGTGACCTTTTGGTCCCGGGCGCGCGTCTGATGTGTTTGCCACACGCTGTAGAGCAACTCACGTGCTTTGGACTGGCCGTTTGCACACCACAACACCAACCCCGCAACCGCCCGAGCTCCGGCCGCCGCTGCTGATGCCGCCGTCGTCGCTACTGTCCACCTCAGGCCTTCCTGAGGCCACCTTCGGACGCACCATGATTCCAGCTTCCCGTAGAGCCCAGCCATGCATCCATCCATCGCCGGAGTTGGCCGGAAGGGCGACTCCGCCGCGTCTGTGTACTCGCCGGCGATTAGCCGCCGGTGATAGCCACTGTTTGGGGTTAATTACCCCGGTAACTAAGCCTCTAAGCCACTGACAGCCGGGCCCCACCGAATTATTTAAACCCCTAACAAAATTAGTTAGACATAAGTTAATCCTGGTGGACCCACGCGTCAGAGTTGACTGTGCTGACGTGGGCGTTTGACCTGGCCCACATGTCCGTGACACTAATGGCACTGGTCCACTGACTGGTGGGTCCCATGCGTCAGGTTTGACTCTGGCCGGCCCCGTTGACCGCTGACGTCACAGTGACGCAGTGCTGACGCAGTTAATTATTTTCTGGATTCATTCTTATATAGGAAATTCCAGAAAATAGCCAAAACTTCTAAAAATCATAGGAAATCAACCATAGCTCTAAATCAAACAAATTATATATGAAAAATGATCAGAAAAATCCAATCTATCCATATGTACTAGTTTCATGCATGTTTAAACAAGTTAACTTGCTTTTTAGTGCAAAACATAATAAAGCACTATTTAAGATCACAAATGAGTTTGAACTTTGCATCTTTGGTTCAAAATAGCTCAATGCCATCTGTTTGTAGTTGCATTAGCCCAACACACTCATTTTACCATGTCATGATCATGCATCATATTGTGCATTGCATTGATTGTGTTTCTTTCTCTGTTGCTGGTATTTGTCCCCTCTCAGTAGACGTTGCTTCGACGATGTGATCATTGACACCGATGAAGAGTTATACTATCTTCAGAAGTGCCAGGCAAGCAAAACCCCCTTGTTCATTCCGATACAATCCCACTCTCTTGCTCTTGCTCTCTTTTACCGCATTAGGACAACAACGATTCAACTGTTACATGCTGCGGTAGTTGAACCCCTTTCCTCTGCATGGCCTGTCATTGCCACAGTAAATAGATGAAACCCACTAGCATGAGTAGGAGTTGTTTGAGCCCTGATGTGCCTACTCATTCATGCTTGTTTGTCATGCCTACTATTGCATAGAGTTGTGTCAGGTCTGATTCATCGGGGATGAATCGGAGGTGTGTGAACATGTCCTACTTTGTGTGAGATAAGTGTGTGAACACGATTTGGTAAAGGTAGCGGTGAGAGGCCATGTAGGAGTACATGGTGGGTTGTCTCATTGAAACCGTCCTCAGGAACTGAGTTCTGTGTTTGTGATCCATGAACAGCTACTACCACTCATTGGGATCCTTAAGTGACCCTCTCGACTTATTAACTGCCCTAGTCCTCTGTCCAGGAGTTGCAACTAGTTTCTGGTGTTTATAGGATATGTGTTGGCGGCCGTGCGTAGCGCTGACCCTAGGGGTGGGCTATGATGCGGTAGATACACCGTGGCACGGTGTACCGGGCGCCCGTTTGGTGTCTTGGGAACCCTGCACACATCGTTTGGGGCTGTGAGCGAAACTTCGGCCGGATCTCCTCGCGGATGGAACCCGAATAGGCGATAAACCTGGACTAGAGACTTGTGTGGTTAGTCAGGTCGTGGCCGACTCCCTCGCCAGGCTTCCGCTTGAAGGTTGCCGAGATACACGACGTGTACATGGTGGTAAGTGGCGAGAGCGTGTGTGAATAAGTACACCCCTGCAGGGTTAACATCATCTATTCGAATAGCCGTGTCCGCGGTAAAGGACTTCTGGGTTGCCTATAACAGTTCATAGACAAGTGAAAGTGGACACTCTAAAATGCGCAAGATAAGCATGAGTGCTATGGATGGCGTTCTCGTAGGGATACGGGAGCGGATCCACAGTGGTGTAATGATATGGTGAATATGTGGACTCGTGTGCGCCACCTCAAAAGAGTTACTTGCAGTCGTAGTTCAGGATAGCCACCGAGTCAAAGCTGGCTTGCTGCAGTTAAACTCCACTACCCCCTTTGCTGATACCGATGCATATGTAGCTAGTTCTGATGGAAGTCTTGCTGGGTACATTTGTACTCACGTTTGCCTATTTTATGTTTTTGCAGAGAGACGTCAGTCTCGCTAGTAGTTCCGTGTGGACTTCGACGTTTAGCTTGCTACCTCAGCTACGATCTTGTGCCCTCGGCAGGATCTGGTAGATAGTCAGGCTTCTTAGCCTTTTCCATTTGTAGATGTCTGTACTCAGACATGTTAAGCTTCCGCATGTGCTATGATTGTTGGGTCATGAGACCCATGTTTGTAATATCTCGCTCCTTAGAGCCTAGTGGATAAATACTTGAGTCGTAGAGTTATGTTGTGATGACATGTTGTATTTACACATATCGAGCATATTGTGTGTATGATTGAAATGCTTGGTATGTGTGGGATCCGACAATCTAGTTGTTTATCCTTGGCAGCCTCTGTTATGGGGAAATGTAGTCTAGTGCTTCCATGAGCCATAGTAGTCCACTACTGCTCAGGACACTTGACTGGCTGGCATGTGTTTCAGTTCATTCATGTGTCTGTCCCTTCGGGGAAATGTCACGCGGTGACATCCGGAGTCCTGCCTAGCCTGCTACAGCTCGGGTTCCCGGAGTCCTGTTAGCCTAGTGCTACAGCCCGGATTCACACGCTGCTAACCGACATGCTCGATGTGATTCATGTATGCCTGTCCCCATAGGTTGGTGCCGCTTTGGGTTCACGACTAGCCATGTCGGCCCGGGTTCTCTGTCATATGGATGCTAGCGACACTATCATATACGTGAGCCAAAAGGCGCAAATGGTCCCGGGCCATGGTAAGGCGACACCCCTGGGAATACCGTGCGTGAGGCCGCAAAGTGATATGAGGTGTTACCGGTAGATCGATGTGACTTGGAATCGGGGTCCTGACAGCTATCCAGCATGCATCTAGTGTATTAAGTTCATGGAGAAATAGAGTAATGCAATAAGAACGATGACATGATGTAGACAAGATCTATTTATGTAGAAATAGACCCCATCGTTTTATCCTTAGTACCAACGATACATACGTGTTGGTTCCCCTTCGGTCACTCGGATCAAGCACCATAAGATCGAACCCACTACAAAGCACATCTTCCCATTGCAAGATAAATATATCAAGTTGGCCAAACAAAACCCAAATATCGGAGAAGAAATACAAGGCTATAAGCAATCATGCATATAAGAGATCAAAGAAACTCAAATAACTTTCATGGATAAAAAGAGATAGATGTGATCATAAACTCAAAGTTCATCGGATCCCAACAAACACACCGCAAAAGAGTTACATCATATGGATCTCCAAGAGACCATTGTGTTGAGAAACAAACGAGAGAGAGGAAGCCATCTAGCTACTAACTACGGACATGAAGGTCTACAAGGAACTACTCACGCATCATCGGAGACACACCAATGGAAGTGGTGAACCCCTCTGTGATGGGGTCTAGATTGGATCAGGTGGTTCTGGACTCTGCGGCGGCTGGAATTAATTTTCATCGACTCACCTAGGATTTCTCGAATATTGGTGTATTTATATAGCAAATAGGCAGTCCAGGGGGCACCCGAGGTGGGCACAACCCACCAGGGCGCCCTGGGCCCCCAGGCGCACCCTGGTGGGTTGTGCTCCTGATACGTCTCAGTCGTATCTACTTTTCCAAACACTTTTGCCCTTGTTTTGGACTCTAACTTGTATGATTTGAATGGAACTAACCCGGACTGACGCTGTTTTCAGCAAAATTGCCATGATGTTGTTTTATGTGCAGAAAACAAAAGTTCTCAGAATGACCTGAAACTCCACGGAATGTCTTACAATAAATAATAAAAAATCATCGCCAAATATGAAGACCAGGGGGCCCACACCCTTTCCACGAGGGTGGGGGCGCCCCCCTAGGGCGCTCCCCCCTACCTCGTGGGCCCCCTGGAGACCTCCCGACTCCAACTCTATATATCTGCTTTCGGGGAGAAAAAATAGGAGAGAAGAAGTCATCGCGTTTTACGATACGGAGCCGCCGCCAAGCCCTAAAACCTCTCGGGAGGGCTGATCTGGAGTCCGTTCGGGGCTCTGGAGAGGGGGATTCGTCGCCGTCGTCATCATCAACCATCCTTCATCACCAATTTCATGATGCTCACCGCCGTGCGTGAGTAATCCCATCGTAGGCTTGCTGGACGGTGATGGGTTGGATGAGATTTATCATGTAATCGAGTTAGTTTTGTTAGGGTTTGATCCCTAGTATCCACTATGTTCTGAGATTGATGTTGCTATGACTTTGCTATGCTTAATGCTTGTCACTAGGGTCCGAGTGCCATGATTTCAGATCTGAACCTATTATGTTTTCATCAATATATGAGAGTTCCTGATCCTATCTTGCAAGTCTATAGTCACCTTGTAGCGACCAGACCTCAAACAGTCTGATCTCTGTGCTCCGGTGTCATCCCTGGATCAGTAATGCTGACACCACACAGTACTCGGAGGATTTATAACAGAGTAGCAATCACACACTTATTATATCGAGTGTCTCAATAGAGAACTTATTACAATAAATATGGCTTAAGGCCATCTAATAACGATAACGGCGGAAGGCTTGGAAGATAAGTGAGTCCATCAACTCCAACGGCATCACTGAGTATAGAACCACGACCTAAAAACTCCTTAATCGTCGTCTGAAAAGTCTGCAACATTAACATTGCAGCCCGAAACGGGTCAGCACATGGAATATGCTGGCAAGGTAACACATAGAGAGTAATGGAATGAAACAGCTATACTATATGCATATCTGGCTGGTGGAAAGCTCTATGGTCACAGTTGCGTAAAGCCAATTTTCCCCTACTTCAAAGGAATAAATTTATTTAACTATCATGGTAGTTGTTAAACATTGAGAATGGTTGACAGCATTTTCAATCCCAATTAAAAATATATTTAACAAAACCCAACAAAATTAATTTAGAGTAACATGTTGAGATTCACATGATAATCCAGGTACTAGATACTCAAGATTGTCCATAATCGGGGACACGACTAACCATGATTAGTTTATTTCACTCTGCAGAGGTTTGCACACTTTTCCCCACAAGACTCGATCGCCTCTGTTTGGTTTCTCACACTACATGGTGTTTGAGAAGAAGGATGACCGAGACATAGTCTTTCAGAGGCGCTAGCACCTTACGATCGGGTAGACCGTACCACCTACATCCCCTACATCTGCTAGTCTACCACTGTAAGAGTTCACACGACTTAGTCAACTATGCTAGAGCCCATAATAGCTTGTGGCTGCACACGGAAATTTCTAGTATGAATAGTCTCATGATCCCTTTGAGCCTGGGTGGCGGTCCAAAAGAAAACAGGAAAATCCTGGAATACCCAGGTGCCTCAATCCATCCAGATGTGTGTTTAAGTTGCCACCTTAGATAAACCATTAATTAACAAACTCACATCTATCATGGATATCACTCACCCAATCCACGTCTACTAGCATAGCATGGCATAATAAGCAAACATAGAAGTAATTCCCAAAGGTTTGATAATAAACAGGTAATAGGTACTACCTCAACTACTTCCCACCCCACAATTTAATTAGATCCTAATCATGCAATGTGCGAGGATTGATCTAATGCAATAAAACTAGGTAGTAGGAAAGGTATGATCAAAGTGTTACTTGCCTTGCTGATGATCCGGGAAACCTAGCGATTCGAAGTAACAAGCGGCGCACTCCGGGTACTCTATCGCAAACAAACAAACAAGCATACAATAAGTACTCATCTAATGCACGGGTAAAAATCAAATAAGAGATCTAACTAGAAGGTTCAACTTAAGAACTCCGGTTTGCAAAAAGAATCAAATCGAACGAAGCAACAAAAGTCAAACGGCGAAAGAAAACAACTTCGTTCTACTAATCTGGATCTAGGGCAATTTTTACAGTAGCAAAAACTTGTTTAAGTTGGTTAAACGGATAGAGGGTTTCGAGACGAAACTCCAGGCGCTTGAATCACCTGATTCCGATAAACGAGCGAAAAGTTATACTAAAACGAAAATCGAATCAGGAATCGCGATCAGAAAAATCGCGGATTTAATCCGAGAAAAAGAAAAAATGACGAACGTTCGCAAGAACGAACGAACGCTCGCTATTTAAATAAACCGGAAAAACCGATCTATTTAAAAAAAACCGAAACTAAAAAACCGACGGAAAAACTGGACGGTTTGTTGAAAAATAAATAAAAAAACCGGCACGGAAAACAAGGTGCGGTGAACCTCGGGCGGCGTGCGGCGGCGGCAGCATCCGGCGGCGGGCGGCGAGGCGGCGCGGCGGCAGGGCGGTGGGGCGGCGCTGGCGGGCGGGGCTAGGGTTTGGCTCGGCTGGGCCTCTCCCCAGGCTTATAAAGCCTAGTCGGGCTGGAGTCCTAGTCGGACACGGCCCGTAGGTCGGTTCGTTTTTTTAAATAATTACGCGCAGAAGAAACATAAAAAGAAATACTAAACGGACTCCAAAATCCCGAAATAAATTTTCCGGGCTTCTAAAATCAAGCCGCCCAAGGTGAACATTTATTTGGGGCCTAAATGCAATTTTGAAAAACGCACATTTTTCCTAAATTCAAATAAAATAGCGAAAACTCCGAAATAAAATCTTATTTGATTTTATTATTAAATCCTCAATATTTCTTTATTTTGGGAAAGTCATTTTATTCCCTCTCTCATAATTTTGTAATAGAAATAATTGATGATAAAATAAATAAAATCAAATGATCCTATTCTCAAAATTTGAGAGAACTCAAATATGAAAATAAAAATTTCCCAACTCTCTCCGTGGGTCCTTGAGTTGCGTAGAAATTTCTAGGATCAAACCAAAAGCAAATTAAAATATTATATGCAATGATGATCTAATGTATAACATTCCAAATTGAAAATTTGGGATGTTACAAACCTACCCCCCTTAAGATGAATCTCGCCCTCGAGATTCGGGTTGGCTAGAAAATAGGTGAGGGTGGTCCTTGAGAAAATCTTCCTCTCGTTCCCAGGTGGCTTCGTCCTTCGTGTGGTGGCTCCACTGCACTTTGCAAAACTTGATAACCTTGCTGCGAGTGACTCGATTGACAAACTCGAGAATCTTAACTGGTTTCTCCTCATAGGTCAAATTGTTATCCAACTGAATTGTTTCCAATGGCACTGTGTCTCTCAATGGTATGTCAGCCATCTCCGTGTGACACTTCTTCAACTGGGAAACGTGGAACACCTCATGAACTCCTGACAATCCTTCAGGTAATTCCAACTTGTAGGCCACTTCTCCCATACGCTCCAAAACTCGATATGGTCCTACAAATCGTGGCGCTAACTTTCCCTTAACTCCAAAACGCTTTGTTCCTAGAAGTGGAGATACTCGAAGATAAGCTCTATATCCAACTTCGTAAACTGTCTCCTTCTGTTTAGAATCTGCATAGCTCTTCTGTCTGGACTGGGCTATCTTGAGCCTATCGCGAATCAACTTCACCTTCTGTTCAGACTCTTTAATCAAGTCAGGTCCAAACAACTGGCGGTCTCCAACTTTGTCCCACGACAACGGTGTCCTTCACCTCCTTCCGTACAAAGCTTTGAAAGGGGCCATCTTTAAACTGGTTTGGTAACTGTTGTTGTAAGAGAACTCTGCATACGGCAAATTGTCATCCCAACTAGATCCATAATCTAGCGCACAAGCTCTCAACATATCCTCCAAAATCTGATTGACTCTCTCGGTCTGTCCATCCGTTATTATTTTATTGACATGGCTCTTACGGCTTAATGCGTCAGCTACTACATTAGCCTTTCCGGGATGGTAATGCAATCTCATATCATAATCCTTGATGAGCTCCAACCATCTCCTTTGTCTAAGGTTTAACTCCTTCTGCGTGAAAATGTATTTCAAACTCTTATGAACCGTGTACACCTCACAATGGTTTCCAATGAGGAAATGTCTCCATGTTTTCAATGCATGCACTACGGCTGCTAATTCCAAATCATGCGTAGCATAATTCAACTCATGAGGCTTAAGTTGTCTTGAGGCATATGAAACATCTCTCCCTTCCTGCATAAGCACTGCTCCAAGTGTTGGGGAACGCAGTAATTTCAAAAAAATTCCTACGCACACGTACCCACGCAGACCGACCGCAGAAGCGTTGACGCAACATAGAGGAAGTAGTCGTACGTCTTCCCGATCCGACCGATCCAAGCACTGTTACTCCGGCACCTCCGAGTTCTTAGCACACGTACAGCTCGATGACGATCCCCGGGCTCCGATCCAGCAAAGCGTCGGGGAGGAGTTCCGTCAGCACGACGGCGTGGTGACGATCTTGATGTTCTACCGTTGCAGGGCTTCGCCTAAGCACTGCTACAATATAATTGAGGTGGAATATGGTGGCAGCGGGCACCGCACACGGCTAAGGAACGATCTCAATGATCAACTTGTGTCTAGGGGTGTCCCCTGCCTCCGTATATAAAGGATCCAAGGGGAGGGGCTGGCCGGCCAAGGGGGCGCGCCAGGAGAGTCCTACTCCCTCTAGGAGTAGGATTCCCCCCCCCCCCAATCCTAG
>NC_041380.1:440327180-440366189 GCF_002162155.2 Triticum dicoccoides
GACTCCTTGAGGGGGGAAAGAGAGAGGGGGGGGGGCACCTCTCCTAGTCCTAATAGGACTGGGGGGGAGGCGCGCGGCCACCTTGGGCTGCCTCTTTCTCCTTTCCACTAAAGCCCACTAAGGCCCATATAGCTCCCGGGGGGTTCCGGTAACCTCCCGGTACTCCGGTAAAATCCCGATTTCACCCGGAACACTTCCGATATCCAAACATAGGCTTCCAATATATCAATCTTTATGTCTCGACCATTTCGAGACTCCTCGTCATGTCCGTGATCACATTCGGGACTCCGAACTAACTTCGGTACATCAAAATGCATAAACTCATAATAATTGTCATCGTAACGTTAAGCGTGCGGACCCTACGGTTCGAGAACAATGTAGACATGACCGAGACACGTCTCCGGTCAATAACCAATAGCGGAACCTGGATGCCCATATTGGCTCCTACATATTCTACGAAGATCTTTATCGGTCAGACCGCATAACAACATACATTGTTCCCTTTGTCATCGGTATGTTACTTGCCCGAGATTCGATCGTCGGTATCCAATACCTAGTTCAATCTCGTTACCGGCAAGTCTCTTTACTCGTTCCGTAATACATCATCCCGCAACTAACTCATTAGTTGCAATGCTTGCAAGGCTTAAGTGATGTGCATTACCGAGAGGGCCCAGAGATACCTCTTCGACATTCGGAGTGACAAATCCTAATCTCGAAATACGCCAACCCAACATGTACCTTAGGAGACACCTGTAATGCTCCTTTATAATCACCCAGTAACGTTGTGACGTTTGGTAGCACCCAAAGTGTTCCTCCGGTAAACGGGAGTTGCATAATCTCATAGTCATAGGAACATGTATAAGTCATGAAGAAAGCAATAGCAACATACTAAACGATCGGGTGCTAAGCTAATGAAATGGGTCATGTCAATCAGATCATTCAACTAATGATGTGATCCCGTTAATCAAATAACAACTCTTTGTCCATGGTTAGGAAACATAACCATCTTTGATTAACGAGCTAGTCAAGTAGAGGCATACTAGTGACACTCTGTTTGTCTATGTATTCACACATGTATTATGTTTCCGGTTAATACAATTCTAGCATGAATAATAAACATTTATCATGATATAAGGAAATAAATAATAACTTTATTATTGCCTCTAGGGCATATTTCCTTCACCAAGTCCTCGACGTGAAGCGTCGCAATATACCTCATAGTCCTTGGTTTGATCTGGCAAAATCAACACTGGTGAAGTAACCAAACGTTTCTTCAATTCCTGGAAGCCTCACATTCCTCAGTCCAATTGAACTTGGTATCCTTCTTCAACAACTCAGTCATAGGCTTCGCAATCTTTGAGAAATTCTCAATAAATATCCGGTAGTATCCTGCGAGTCCCAGAAAACTCCGTATCTCTCCAACCGTGGTCGGTGCTTCCCATTTGGTCATGGTATCAACTTTAGTGGGATCTACTGTTATTCCTTCTCCGGATATAACGTGTCCAAGAAATCCTACTTCCTTCAGCCAAAACTCACATTTGCTGAACTTGGCATACAACTGATGTTCTCTCAGCTTCTCAAGTACCAATCACAAATGTTCCTTATGCTCTTCTTCATTCTTCGAGTAAACCAGGATATCATCAATGAACACCACGACGAACTTATCCAAAAAACTCCATAAATACTTTGTTCATCATGTTCATAAAATAGGCAGGTGCATTAGTCAGACCAAATTACATAACAGTATACTCGTACAACCCATACCTGGTGGTAAAAGCTGTCTTAGGTATATCCTGTTCTCGAATCTTCAACTGGTGGTATCCTGATCGCAGATCGATCTTGGAAAATACCTTAGCTCCTTGCAATCGATCAAATAGATCATTGATCATTGGTAGTGGGTACTTGTTCTTGATCGTTACTTCATTCAATCCTCGATAATCTACAACCATCCTTAACGATCCATCCTTCTTCTCCACTAGAAGTACTGGCGATCCCCAAGGCGAAGAACTTGGGCGAATATATCCTTTATCCAATAACTCCTTAATCTGCTTCTTAATTTCCACCAAATCCTTTGCTGGCATCCTATATGGTCTCTTTGATATTGGCCCGGTGCCTCGCAATAGCTCAATCAAAAACTCAATATCTCTATCTGGTGGCATGCCTAGCAACTCTTCTGGAAATACTTCAGGGAAATCCCTTACCACTGGTACTTCCTCCTGCACAACTCCTATTAAACAATTTACTTGAGTCCCTTTTGGCACATGCCGGGATACATACTTGATCCTTCTCCCTTCTGGGGTGGTAAGCAAAATTAACTTACTAGCACATTCAATATTCCCTTCATACTTTGACAACCAATCCATGCCTAATATCACATCCAATCCTTGGGGTTCCAATACTATTAGGTCTGAGGGAAAAACATAGTTACCAATCCTTAATGGTAACCGATCACACCATCGACTAGCCATATACTCTGCTCCAGGCGAGGTTACTAACATGGGTGACCTAAGGGCTTGGGTTGACAGGTTATACTTATCCACAAATCCCCTTGATATGTATGAATGCGGTGCACCAGTATCAAAAAGAACAAGTGCAGTAAATGATTAACCAAAAACTTACCTATTACTGCATCAGGCTGAGCTTCAACCTCCTCCATGCTAACGTGGTTCACCTGTCCCCTATTGAAAGGGTTCGGCTTCTTCCCAGAGCTTCCATTGCTATTTCCATTTTGTATTTCAGGGCATTCATTGGCATAATGTCCGGTCTTCGAACACTTAAAGCAAGTGACTTGGCTCAGGTCTTTCTTGGCTGGGGTTGATGGGTTGGTGCGATTCTGGCCATTGCTTCCTCCATTCCCATTACCATTTCTGGTGCCATTGTGATTGTGCGAGCTACCTCCTCCATGGGTATGCTGAAAATGTCCTCTCGGTCTAGGGGTAAAACGTGGCTTCTGCTGAGCTCTTGAATTGTACTTTCCTTGTCCATACTTCCTCTTGCGATTCTCAATTTGCTGCTGCTTGCCTTCAATCATAAGAGCACGGTCTACCAACTCCTGGTAGTTATTGAAGGTTGCTACCATCAACTGCATGCTCAACTCATCATTCAGTCCTTCCAGAAACTTCTCCTGCTTAGCTGCATCCGTAGCAACGTCATCTGGGGCATAACGTGCTAACTTACTAAAGTCCTGCACATACTGGCCTACTGTCCGTCCTCCTTGGCGCAAATTGCGAAACTCACGCTTCTTCATGGCCATAGCTCCTGCTGAAACATGGGCAGTACGAAAAGCCTGCTGAAACTGGTCCCATGTGACAGTGTTGACAGGGAAAGTGGCAGTGGAATTCTCCCACCATGATGCTGCGGGTCCTTCAAGCTGATGTGCGGCAAACTTCACCTTCTCCGCATCCGTGCATCCTGCTGTGGTCAACTCTCTAGCTGTCTTGCGGAGCCAATCATCTGCTACTATCGGCTTGGTGCTACTGGAAAACACTGGCGGATTCAGCCTAAGAAAACGGGCTAAGTGATCAACAGGTGCTGCTGGTGGTGGTAGGTTGTTGTTGTTGTTCCCCTGATTCTGATTTTGGACTAACAACTGCATCAATGTGTTCTGCTGCTGGATCAACTGGGTGAGCTCCGGTGGAAAGGTAAATCCGGGGTCACGTCTCGGAGGCATCTGAGGGTTTAGAAAAGATGAGATGTAAGAATAGAGGGGTCTAAAGAGAAAACACTACCCATATGAACATGAGGCAATAGAAAACAATTCACTTCATTCAATCAAACAAGGGCATACAATCGATCTAGCTATCACAAAAGTGCTCGGACTACTATATTTACATGGTGGACTACTACTACTGATGAGGTGGTCTACTAGAAATATTCTTCGGTTGCTGACTCCATGATATCTGCTCTAGCTTCATCAACATAATCATCATCGCTATCATTTGGATCCGAATCGGTGTCGTCGATGATGATGTAGTCTTCCGGGCGAATCTCCTTGGGTTCTTCATCTTCATCTACTGGTGTAGGGCCTCCCATAAATATCCCGATCTTCACTGCTAAGTCGACATTCTTGTCCACCAATACTTCAATTTCCTCTTCATAATCTTCGCGTGTAGCCTTGAGTTCTTCCTCCAGTTCCTTGATTCTTGTCTTAGCCTTCTTCAGATCTATCATGTCGGCGCACATCTGGTTCTCCTTGTTGGGGAACATAGTAATTTCAAAAAAATTCCTACGCGCACGTAAGATCATGGTGATGCATAGCAACGAGAGGGGAGAGTGTGATCTACGTACCCTCGTAGACCGACAACGGAAGCATTAGCACAACGCGGTTGATGTAGTCATACGTCTTCACGGCCCGACCGATCAATCACCGAAACTACGGCACCTCCAAGTTTTAGCACACGTTCAGCTCGATGACGATCCCCAGACTCCGATCCAGCAAAGTCTCGGGGTAGAGCTCCGTCAACACGACAGCGTGGTGATGATCTTGATGTACTACCATCGCAGGGCTTCACCTAAGCACCGCTACAATATTATCGAGGATTATGGTGGAAGGGGGCACCGCACACGGCTAAGAATATGATCACGTGGATCAACTTATGTCTAGGGGTGCCCCTGCCCCCGTATATAAAGGAGCAAGGGGAGGAGGCCGGCCGGCCCCTATTGGCGCGCCAGGAGGAGTCCTCCTCCTAGTAGGAGTAGGACTCCTACTAGGAAGGGGAAGGAAGTGGGGAGGGAGAAGGAAAGGGGGGCACCGCCCCCCTCTCCTAGTCCAATTCGGACCAGGGGGGAGGAGGCGCACGGCCCACCCTGGCTGCCCGTCTCTCTCTCCACTAAGGCCCATATGGCCCATTACTTCTCCCGGTAGGGTTCCGGTAACCCTCCGGCTCTCCGGTTTTCTCCGAAATCACCCGGAACACTTTTGGTGTCCGAATATAGCCGTCTAATATATCAATCTTTATGTCTCGACCATTTCGGGACTCCTCGTTATGTCCGTGATCACATCCGGGACTCCGAACTAACTTTGGTACATCAAAACTCATAAACTCATAATATAACTGTCATCGAAACCTTAAGCGTGCGGACCCTACGGGTTCGAGAACAATGTAGACATGACCGAGACACGTCTCCGGTCAATAACCAATAGCGGAACCTGGATGCTCATATTGGCTCCTACATATTCTATGAAGATCTTTATCGGTCAGACCGCATAACAACATACGTTGTTCCCTTTGTCATCGGTATTTTACTTGCCCGAGATTCGATCGTCGGTATCTCAATACCTAGTTCAATCTCGTTTACTGGCAAGTCTCTTTACTCGTTTCGTAATACATCATCTCGCAACTAACTCATTAGTTGAAATGCTTGCAAGGCTTATGTGATGTGCATTACCGAGAGGGCCCAGAGATACCTCTCCGACAATCGGAGTGAGAAATCCTAATCTCGAAATACGCCAACCCAACATGTACCTTTGGAGACACCTGTAGAGCTCCTTTATAATCACCCAGTTACGTTGTGACGTTTGGTAGCACACAAAGTGTTCCTCCGGTAAACGGGAGTTGCATAATCTCATAGTCATAGGAACATGTATAAGTCATGAAGAAAGCAATAGCAACATACTAAACGATCAGGTGCTAAGCTAATGGAATGGGTCATGTCAATCACATCATTCTCCTAATAATGTGATCCCGTTAATCAAATGACAACACATGTCTATGGTTAGGAAACATAACCATCTTTGATTAATGAGCTAGTCAAGTAGAGGCATACTAGTGACGTTTGGTTTGTCTATGTATTCACACAAGTATTATGTTTCCGGATAATACAATTCTAGCATGAATAATAAACATTTATCATGATATAAGGAAATAAAATAATAACATTATTATTGCCTCTAGGGCATATTTCCTTCAGTCTCCCACTTGCACTAGAGTCAATAATCTAGATTACACGGTAATGATTCTAACACCCATGGAGCTTTGGTGCTGATCATGTTTTGCTCGTGGAAGAGGCTTAGTCAACGGGTCTGCTACATTCTGATCCGTATGTATCTTGCAAATCTCTATGTCTCCCACCTGGACTAGATCCCGGACGGAATTGAAGCGTCTCTTGATGTGCTTGGTTCTCTTGTGAAATCTGGATTCCTTTGCGAAGGCAATTGCACCAGTATTGTCACAAAAGATTTTCATTGGACCCGATGCACTAGGTATGACTCCTAGATCGGATATGAACTCCTTCATCCAGACTCCTTCATTTGCTGCTTCCGAAGCAGCTATGTACTCCGCTTCACATGTAGATTCTGCCACAACGCTTTGTTTAGAACTGCACCAACTGACAACTCCACCGTTTAATGTAAACACGTATCTGGTTTGCGATTTAGAATCGTCCGGATCAGTGTCAAAGCTTGCATCAACGTAACCATTTACGATGAGCTCTTTGTCACCTCCATATATGAGAAACATATCCTTAGTCCTTTTCAGGTATTTCAGGATGTTCTTGACCGCTGTCCAGTGATCCACTCCTGGATTACTTTGGTACCTGCCTACTAGACTTATAGCAAGACACACATCAGGTCTGGTACACAGCATTGCATACATGATAGAGCCTATGGCTGAAGCATAGGGAACATCTTTCATTTTCTCTCTATCTTCTGCATTGGTCGGGCATTGAGTCTAACTCAATTTCACACCTTGTAACACAGGCAAGAATCCTTTCTTTGATTGATCCATTTTGAACTTTTTCAAAACTTTGTCAAGGTATGTGCTTTGTGAAAGTCCAATTAAGCGTCTTGATCTGTCTCTATAGATCTTAATGCCCAATATGTAAGCAGCTTCACCGAGGTCTTTCATTGAAAAACTCTTATTCAAGTATCCCTTTATGCTATCCAGAAATTCTATATCATTCCGATTAGTAATATGTCATCTACATATAATATCAGAAATGCTATAGAGCTCCCACTCACTTTCTTGTAAATACAGGCTTCTCCAAAAGTCTGTACAAAACCAAATGCTTTGATCACACTATCGAAGCGTTTATTCCAACTCCGAGAGGCTTGCACCAGTCCATAAATGGAATGCTGGAGCTTGCACACTTTGTTAGCTCCCTTTGGATCGACAAAACCTTCCGGTTGCATCATATACAACTCTTCTTGCAGAAATCCATTTAGGAATGCAGTTTTGACATCCATCTGCCAAATTTCATAATCATAAAATGCGGCAATTGCTAACATGATTCAGACAGACTTAAGCATCGCTATGGGTGAGAAGGTCTCATCGTAGTCAATCCCTTGAACTTGTCGAAAACCTTTTGCGACAAGTCGAGCTTTGTAAATAGTAACATTACCGTCAGCGTTAGTCTTCTTCTTAAAGATCCATTTATTCTCAATTGCTTGCCGATCATTGGGCAAGTCAACCAAAGTTCATACTTTGTTCTCATACATGGATCCCATCTCAGATTTCATGGCTTCAAGCCATTTTGCGGAATCTAGGCTCACCATCGCTTCTCCATAGTTCGTAGGTTCATCATGATCTAGTAGCATGACTTCCAGAACAGGATTACCGTACCAGTTTGGTGCGGATCTTACTTTGGTTGATCTACGAGGTTCAGTAGTATCTTGTTCTGAAGCTTCATGATCATCATCATTAGCTTCCTCACTAATTGGTGTAGGTGTCACAGAAACTGGTTTCTGTGATGTACTACTTTCCAATAATGGAGCAGGTACAGTTACCTCATCAAGTTCTACTTTCCTCCCACTCACTTCTTTCGAGAGAAACTCCTTCTCTAGAAAGTTTCCGAATTTAGCAACAAAGGTTTTGCCTTCGGATCTGTGATAGAAGGTGTATCCAATAGTTTCCTTTGGATATCCAATGAAGACACATTTCTCCGATTTGGGTTCGAGCTTATCAGGTTGAAGCTTTTTTACATAAGCATCGCAACCCCAAACTTTTAGAAACGACAACTTTGGTTTCTTGCCAAACCATAGTTCATAAGGCGTCGTCTCAACGGATTTTGATGGTGCCCTATTTAACGTGAATGCGGCCGTCTCTAGAGCATAACCCCAAAATGATAGCGGTAAATCAGTAAGAGACATCATAGATCGCACCATATCTACTAAAGTACGATTACGACGTTCGGACACACCATTACGCTGTGGTGTTCCGGGTGGCGTGAGTTGCGAAACTATTCCGCATTGTTTCAAATGTGCACCAAACTCGTAACTCAAATATTCTCCTCCACGATCAGATCGCAGGAATTTTATTTTCTCGTTACGATGATTTTCAACTTCACTCTGAAATTCTTTGAACTTTTCAATTGTTTCAGACTTATGTTTCATTAAGTAGATATACCCATATCTGCTTAAGTCATCTGTGAAGGTGAGAAAATAATGATATCCGCCACGAGCCTCAACATTCATCGGACCATATACATCTGTATGTATGATTTCCAACAAATCTGTTGCTCTTTCCATAGTACCGGAGAACGGTGTTTTTGTCATCTTACCCATAAGGCACGGTTCGCAAGTACCAAGTGATTCATAATCAAGTGGTTCCAAAAGCCCATCAGTATGGAGTTTCTTCATGCGCTTTACACCGATATGACCCAAACGGCAGTGCCATAAATAAGTTGCACTATCATTATCAACTCTGCATCTTTTGGTTTCAACATTATGAATATGTGTGTTACTACTATCGAGATTTAATAAGAATAGACCACTCTTTAAGGGTGCATGACCATAAAAGATATTACTCATATAAATAGAACAACCATTATTCTCTGATTTAAATGAATAACCGTCTCGCATCAAACAAGATCCAGATATAATGTTCATGCTTAACGCTGGCACCAAATAACAATTATTTAGGTCTAATACTAATCCCGAAGGTAGATGTAGAGGTAGCGTGCCGACCGCGATCACATCGACTTTGGAACCATTTCCCACGTGCATCGTCACCTCGTCCTTAGCCAATCTTCGCTTAATCTGTAGTCCCTGTTTCGAGTTGCAAATGTTAGCAACAGAACCAGTATCAAATACCCAGGTGCTACTGCGAGCATTAGTAAGGTACACATCAATAACATGTATATCACATATACCTTTGTTCACCTTGCCATCCTTCTTATCCGCCAAATACTTGGGGCAGTTCCGCTTCCAGTGACCAGTCTGCTTGCAGTAGAAGCACTCAGTTTCAGGCTTTGGTCCAGGTTTGGGTTTCTTCTCTTGAGTAGCAACTTGCTTGCTGTTCATTTTGAAGTTCCCCTTTTTCTTCCCTTTGCCCTTTTTCTTGAAACTAGTGGTCTTATTGACCATCAACACTTGATGCTCCTTCTTGATTTCTACCTCCGCAGCTTTCAGCATTGCGAAGAGCTCGGGAATAGTCTTATTCATCCCTTGCATATTATAGTTCATCACGAAGCTCTTGTAGCTTGGCAGCAGTGGTTGGAGAATTCTGTCAATGACACAATCATCTGGAAGATTAACTCCCAATTGAATCAAGTGATTATTATACCCAGACATTTTGAGTATATGCTCACTGACAGAACTGTTCTCCTCCATCTTGCAGCTATAGAACTTACTGGAGACTTCATATCTCTCAATCCGGGCATTTGCTTGAAATATTAACTTCAACTCCTGGAACATCTCATATGCTCCATGACGTTCAAAACGTCGTTGAAGTCCCGATTCTAAGCCGTAAAGCATGGCACACTGAACTATCGAGTAGTCATCAGCTTTGCTCTGCCAGACATTCATAACATCTGGTGTTGCTCCAGCAGCAGGCCTGGCACCCAGCGGTGCTTCCAGGACGTAATTCTTCTGTGCAGCAATGAGGATAATCCTCAAGTTACGGACCCAGTCCATGTAATTGCTACCATCATCTTTCAACTTTGCTTTCTCAAGGAACGCATTAAAATTCAACGGAACAATAGCACGGGCCATCTATCTACAATCAAACATAAACAAGCAAGATACTATAAGGTACTAAGTTCATGATAAATTTAGGTTCGATTAATAATATTACTAAAGAACTCCCACTTAGATAGACATCCCTCTAATCCTCTAAGTGATTACGTGATCCAAATCAACTAAACCATGTCCGATCATCACGTGAGATGGAGCAGTTTCATTGGTGAACATCGCTATGTTGATCATATCTACTATATGATTCATGCTCGACCTTTCGGTCTCCATGTTCCGAGGCCATATCTGTATATGCTTGGCTCGTCAAGTATAACCTGAGTATTCTACGTGTGCAACTGTTTTGCACTCGTTGTATTTGAACGTAGAGCCTATCACACCCGATCATCACGTGGTGTCTCAGCACGAAGAACTTTCACAACGGTGCATACTCAGGGAGAACACTTCTTGATAATTAGTGAGAGATCATCTTAAAATGCTACCGTCAATCAAAGCAAGATAAGATGCATAAAAGATAAACATCACATGCAATCAATATAAGTGATATGATATGGCCATCATCATCTTGTGCTTGTGATCTCCATCTTCGAAGCACCATCGTGATCACCATCGTCACCGGCGCGACACCTTGATCACCATCGTAGCATCGTTGTCGTCTAGTCAATCTTATGCTTCCACGACTATCGCTACCGCTTAGTGATAAAGTAAAGCATTACAGCGCAATTGCATTGAATACAATAAAGCGACAACCATATGGCTCCTGCCAGTTGCTGATAACTTGGTTACAAAACATGATCATCTCATACAATAAAATTTAGCATCATGTCTTGACCATATCACATCACAACATGCCCTGCAAAAACAAGTTAGACGTCCTCTACTTTGTTGTTGCAAGTTTTACGTGGCTGCTACGGGCTTAAGCAAGAACCAATCTTACCTACGCATCAAAACCACAACGATAGTTTGTCAAGTTGGTGTTGTTTTAACCTTCGCAAGGACCGGGCGTATCCACACTCGGTTTAACTAAAGTTGGAGAAACTGTCACCCGCTAGCCACCTTTGTGCAAAGCACGTCGGGAGAACCGGTCTCGCGTAAGCGTACGCGTAATGTCGGTCTGGGCCGCTTCATCCAACAATACCGCCGAACCAAAGTATGACATGCTGGTAAGCAGTATGACTTATATCGCCCACAACTCACTTGTGTTCTACTCGTGCATATAACATCAACACATAAAACCTAGGCTCGGATGCCACTGTTGGGGAATGTAGTAATTTCAAAAAAATTCCTACGCGCACGCAAGATCATGGTGATGCATAGCAACGAGAGGGGAGAGTGTGATCTACTTACCCTCGTAGACCGACAGCGGAAGCGTTAGCACAACGCGGTTGATGTAGTCGTACGTCTTCACGGCCCGACCGATCAAGCACCGAAACTATGGCACCTCCGAGTTTTAGCACACATTCAGCTCGATGACGATCCCCGGACTCCGATCCAGCAAAGTGTCGGGATAGAGTTCCGTCAGCACGACGGCGTGGTGACGATCTTGATGTACTACCGTCGCAGGGCTTCGCCTAAGCACTGCTACAATATTATCGAGGATTATGGTGGAAGGGGGCACCGCACACGACTAAGAATATGATCATGTGGATCAACTTGTGTCTAGGGGTGCCCCCTGCCCCTGTATATAAAGGAGCAAGGGGAGGAGGCCGGCCGGCCCCTATTGGCGTGCCAGGAGGAGTCCTCCTCCTAGTAGGAGTAGGACTCCTACTAGGAGGGGGAAGGAAGTGGGGAGGGAGAAGGAAAGGGGGGCGCTGCCCCCCTCTCCTAGTCCAATTCGGACCAGGGGGAGGAGGTGCGCGGCCCACCCTGGCTGCCCCTCTCTCTCCACTAAGGCCCATATGGTCCATTACTTCTCCCGGTAGGGTTCCGGTAACCCTCCGGCTCTCCGGTTTTCTCCGAAATCACCCGGAACACTTCCGGTGTCCGAATATAGCCGTCTAATATATCAATCTTTATGTCTCGACCATTTCGAGACTCCTCGTTATGTCCGTGATCACATCCGGGACTCCGAACTAACTTCGGTACATCAAAACTCATAAACTCATAATATAACTGTCATCAAAACCTTAATCGTGCGGACCCTACGGGTTCGAGAACAATGTAGACATGACCGAGACACGTCTCCGGTCAATAACCAATAGCGGAACCTGGATGCTCATATTGGCTCCTACATATTCTACGAAGATCTTTATCGGTCAGACCGCATAACAACATACGTTGTTCCCTTTGTCATCGGTATTTTACTTGCCCGAGATTCGATCGTCGGTATCTCAATACCTAGTTCAATCTCGTTTACTGGCAAGTCTCTTTACTCGTTTCGTAATACATCATCTTGCAACTAACTCATTAGTTGAAATGCTTGCAAGGCTTATGTGATGTGCATTACCGAGAGGGCCCAGAGATACCTCTTCGACAATTGGAGTGACAAATCCTAATCTCGAAATATGCCAACCCAACATGTACCTTTGGAGACACCTGTAGAGCTCCTTTATAATCACCCAGTTACGTTGTGACGTTTGGTAGCACACAAAGTGTTCCTCCGGTAAATGGGAGTTGCATAATATCATAGTCATAGGAACATGTATAAGTCATGAAGAAAGCAATAGCAACATACTAAACGATCGGGTGCTAAGCTAATGGAATGGGTCATGTCAATCACATCATTCTCCTAATAATGTGATCCCGTTAGTCAAATGACAACACATGTCTATGGTTAGGAAATATAACCATCTTTGATTAATGAGCTAGTCAAGTAGAGGCATACTAGTGACGTTTGGTTTGTCTATGTATTCACACAAGTATTATGTTTCCGGATAATACAATTCTAGCATGAATAATAAACATTTATCATGATATAAGGAAATAAAATAATAACATTATTATTGCCTCTAGGGCATATTTCCTTCACTCCTGTCGTCGAATGTGCTGGTTTAACTCCTGGATAAAAGCTGCAATTGATCTATCCTTTCGGGTGCTGATCATCTCACAGTGCTTATCTCGGCACCCACAAATCTGGTAGATAGTATCCTTGAGATCATTGCGGTAGACTTCTCCAATGCATCCCATGGCGATGTGAGCTGCCTTGCTCTTTCCTAGACTCCAAGTTGGTGCATCAAAAGAAAACTCTATGGGCTCAGTGACTGGCATGAACGTTCTCTGGAACTTGAACTTGAATCATCCAACGCTCTTCGTTAGGTAAAGTGGCATTGTAAGTTACGGTGAAGCTTGGTACTCCTATGTTCAGGTATCTATTGACTTCCTTCAAGTGACGTCCAAAGGGTGTATCTTCATCTGGTTGCGTGAACTTGTTCCTTGCATCCGCCATCCTAAAAGAGTAGAAAAGATGAGGAGTCAGAGGAGAAGAGAGTGAATAGTGATATAGGTCTTTAGCTTAGTGGTCGTGTCCTACAGTCAGCGTGTGCTCTGATACCATCTCTGTAGCGACCAGACCTCAAATAGTCTGATCTTTGTGCTCCGATGTCATCCCTGGATCAGTAATGCTGACACCACATAGTACTCGGAGGATTTATAACAGAGTAGCAATCACACACTTATTACATCGAGTGTCTCAATAGAGAACTTATTACAATAAATATGGCTTAAGGCCATCTAATAACGATAACAGCGGAAGGCTTGGAAGATAAGTTAGTCCATCAACTCCAACGGCATCACTGAGTATAGAACCACGACCTAAAAACTCCTTAATCATTGTCTGAAAAGTCTGCAACATTAATGTTGCAGCCCGAAATGGGTCAGCACATGGAATATGCTGGCAAGGTAACACATAGAGAGTAATGGAATGAAACAACTATACTATATGCATATCTGGCTGGTGGAAAGCTCTATGGTTACAATTTTGCGTAAAGCCAATTTTCCCTACTTCAAAGGAATAAATTTATTTAACTATCATGGTAGTTGTTAAACATTGAGAATGGTTGACAGCATTCTCAATCCCAATTAAAAATATCATTAACAAAACCCAACAAAATTAATTTAGAGTAACATGTTGAGATTCACATGATAATCCAGGTACTAGATACTCAAGATTGTCCATAACCGGGGACACGGCTAACCATGATTAGTTTATTTCACTCTGCAGAGGTTTGCACACTTTTCCCCACAAGACTCGATCACCTCCATTTGATTTCTCGCACTACATGGTGTTTGAGAAGACGGATGACCGAGACATAGTCTTTCAAAAGCGCTAGCACCTTACGATCGGGTAGACCGTACCACCTACATCCCCTACATCTGCTAGTCTACCACTGTAAGAGTTCGCACGACTTAGTCAACTTTGCTAGAGCCCATAATAGCTTGTGGCTGCACACGGAAGTTTCTAGTATGAATAGTCTCATGATCCCTTTGAGCCTGGGTGGCGGTCCAAAAGAAAACAGGCAAGTCCTGGAATACCCAGGTGCCTCAATCCACCCAGATGTGTGTTTAAGTTGCCACCTTAGATAAACCATTAATTAACAAACTCACGTCTGTCATGAATATCACTCACCCAATCCACGTCTACTAGCATAGCATGGCATAATAAGCAAACGTAGAAGTAACTCCCAAAGGTTTGATAATAAACAGGTAATAGGTACTACCTCAACTACTTCCCATCCCACAATTTAATTAGATCCTAATCATGCAATATGCGAGGATTGATCTAATGCAATAAAACTGGGTAGTAGGAAAGGTATGATCAAAGTGTTATTTGCCTTGCTGATGATCCGGGAAACCTAGCGATTCGAAGTAACAAGCGGCGCACTCCGGGTACTCTATCGCAAACAAACAAGCATACAATAAGTACTCATCTAATGCACTGGTAAAACTCAAATAAGAGATCTAACCAGAAGGTTCAACTTAAGAACTCCCGTTTGCAAAAAGAATCAAATCAAACGAAGCAACGAAAGTCAAACGGCAAAAGAAAACAACTTCGTTCTACTAATCTGGATCTAGGGAAATTTTTACAGTAGCAAAAACTTGTTTAAGTTGGTTAAACGGATAGAGGGTTTCGAGATGAAACTCCAGGCGCTTGAATCGCCTGATTCCGATAAACGAGCGAAAAGTTATACTAAAACGAAAATCGGATCAGGAATCGCGATCAGAAAAATCGCGGATTTAATCCGAAAGTAAGAAAAAAACGACGAACGTTCGCTAGAATGAACGAACACTCGCTATTTAAATAAACCGGAAAAGCCGATCTATTTAAAAAAAATGAAACTAAAAAACTGACGGAAAAACCAGACGGTTTGTCGAAAAAAATAAAAAAAAACGGCGCAGAAAACAAGGCGCGGCGAACCTCGCGCGGCGTGCGGCGGCGACAGCGTTTGGCGGCGGCGGTGCGGCGAGGCGGCGCGGCGGCAGGGCGGCGGGGCGGCGCTGGCGGGCGGGGCTAGGGTTTGGCTCAGCTGGGCCTCTCCCTGGCTTATAAAGCCTAGTCGGGCCGGAGTCCTAGTCCGACACGGCCCATAGGTCGGTTCGTTTTTTTAATAATTATGTGCAGAAGAAAAATAAAAAGAAATACTAAACGGACTCCAAAAATCCCGAAATAAATTTTCTCGGGCTTCTAAAATCAAGCCGCACAAGGTGAACATTTATTTGGGGCCTAAATGCAATTTTGAAAAACGCACATTTTCCTAAATTCAAATAAAATAACGAAAACTCCAAAGTAAAATCTTATTTGATTCTATTATTAAATCCTCAATATTTATTTATTTTGGGAAAGTCATTTTATTCCCTCTCTCATAATTTTGTAATAGAAATAATTGATGATAAAATAAATAAAATCAAATGATCCTATTCTCAAAATTTGAGAGAACTCAAATATGAAAATAAAAATTTCCCAACTCTCTCCGTGGGTCCTTGAGTTGCGTAGAAATTTCTAGGATCAAACCAAAAGCAAATTAGAATATGAGATGCAGTGATGATCTAATGTATAACATTCCAAATTGAAAATTTGGGATGTTACACACCTATTATGTGTTATGATCCGTTAACCCCGAAGTGACAGTAATCGGGATACTTACCGTTGATGACCGTAGTTTGAGGAGTTCATGTATTCACTATGTGCTAATGCTTTGTTCCGGTTCTCTATTAAAAGGAGGCCTTAATATCCCTTAGTTTCCATTAGGACCCCACTTCCACGGGAGGGTAGGACAAAAGATGTCATGCAAGTTCTTTTCCATAAGCATGTATGACTATATACGGAATACATGCCTACATTACATTGACGAATTGGAGCTAGTTCTGTGTCACCCTATGTTATGACTGTTACATGATGAACCACATCCGGCATAATTATCCATCACTGATCCGATGCCTACGAGCTTTCCATATACTGGTTTACGCTTATTTAGTTTCCCATTGCTATTGTTACAATCACCACATAATACCAAAAATATTACTTTGCTTTCATTACTCTTTTGTTACCATTACCACCACTATCATATTACTTTGCTACTAAACACTTTTCTGCAGATACTAGTTTCCGGGTGTGGTTGAATTGACAACTCAGCTGCTAATACCAGAGAATATTCTTTGGCTCCCCTTGTGTTGAATCAATAAATTTGGGTTGAATACTCTATCCTTGAAAGCTATTGCGATCCCCTATACTTGTGGGTTATCAAGACTAATTTCTGGCGCCGTTGCCGGGGAGCATAGCTCTATTCTTTCAGTCACTTGGGATTTACATCTGCTGGACACTATGAAGAATTTGAAAGACGCTAAGACAACAATTTGTCCCTCAACTACGAGGGGAGGTAAGGAACTGCCATCTAGCTCTGCACTTGATTCACCTTCTGTTACGTGTAAGCTTGCGACCTGCTTCTGCTATTCGTTCTGATATCTCGTATGTTATTGATGATGCTACTTCTGCTATACATGATATTTATGATGAAACTACTTCTATGCTTGATACTACTGTGCCACTTGGTGATTCTCTCGAGGAACGACTTGCTAGGGCTAGAGAGATTGAAAATATTGAATCTGATTATGATGATGAAAGTGATGATGAAGAATCACTTGTTATTCCTGAGGGTTATTTATTTGATCAAGAAGCTTCTTTAGCTATTTTAGCTTGCAAAGATAGATATGAACTCAAAAGATTATTAGCTAAATGGAGTAAGCAATCTCTAAATTCTAGAATGAAACCTGAACCTGCTTTTGCTACTTCACCTATCTTTGTTACTGATAAGGATTATTAATTCTCTGTTGATCCTGATATAGTTACTTTGGTTGAATCTGATCCTTTTCATGGTTATGAATCTGAAACTGTTGTGGCACATCTTACTAAATTAAATGATATAGCCACCCTGTTCACTAATGATGAGAGATCTCGCTACTTTTATATCCTTAAAATATTTCCGTTCTCATTAAAGGGTGATGCTAAGATATGGTTTAATTCTCTTGATCCTGGTTGTGTGCGTAGTCCCCAGGATATGATTTACTACTTCTTTTCTAAATATTTCCCCGCTCATAAGAAACAAGCTGCTTTAAAGGAAATATACAACTTTGTGCAAATTAAAGAAGAGAGTCTCCCACAAGCTTGGGGGAGGCTTCTTAAGTTACTTAATGCTTTGCCTGATCATCCTCTTAAGAAAAATGAAATACTTGATATCTTTTATAATGGACTAACCGATGCTTCCAGAGATTACCTGGATAGTTGTGCTGGTTCTCTTTTCAGGGAAAGAACACCGGATGAAGCTGAAATCTTATTGAATAATATGTTAACAAATGAAAATAATTGGGCACCTCCTGAGCCAGCTCCTGCTCCAATTAATGATCCTATTCCTAAACCAACTCCGAAGAAGAGAGGTGTTCTATTTCTCAGTCCCGAAGATATGCAAGAGGCAAAGAAATCTATGAAAGAAAAAGGTATTAAAGATGAAGATGTTAAGAATTTACCTCCTATTGAAGAAATTTATGGTCTTAGTTTACCGCGTGCCCAAGAAATATATGATCTTAATCCTTTATTTATTGAAGAACCTCCAGACCTCGATAACCCGACACAGGTAGTAAAGGTAAATTCTCTCTATAGATATGATAAAGCCGAAATCCCTCCTACTAAAATTGCTAGTCAGTGCTTGGATGAGTTTGATAATTTTATGTGACGCCCCCGATTCGACCGTACACTAATCATACACGCAAACGTGTACGATCAAGATCAGGGACTCATGGGAAGATATCACAACACAACTCTACAAATAAAATAAGTCATACAAGCATCATATTACAAGCCAGGGACCTCGAGGGCTCGAATACAGAGCTCGATCATAGACGAGTCAGCGGAATCAACAATATCTAAGTATAGACATAATTTAAACAAGTTTGCCTTAAGAAGGCTAGCACAAACTGGGATACAAATCGAAAGAGGCGCAGGCCTCCTGCCTGGGATCCTCCTAAACTACTCCTGGTTGTCGTCAGCGGCCTGCACGTAGTAGTAGGCACCTCCCGAGTAGTAGTAGTCGTCATCGACAGTGGCATCTCGCTCCTGGGCTCCATCGTCTGGTCGCAGCAATCGGGTATAGAAAGGAGGAAAAGGGGGAGCAAAGCAACCGTGAGTACTCATCCAAAGTACTCGCACGCAAGGAGCTACACTACATATGTATGCATTGGTATCAAATGGAAAAGGGATAACATATGTGGACTGAACTGCAGAAAGCCGGAATAAGAGGGAGATAGCTAGTCCCATCGAAGACTACGTTTCTGGCCACCTCCATCTTGCAGCATGTAGGAGAGAGAGCAGAAGGTAAGTTCACCAAGTAGCATCGTGTAGCATAATCCTACCCGGCGATCCTCCTCTCGTCGCCCTGTTAGAGAGTGATCACCGGGTTGTATCTAGCGCTTGGAAGGGTGTGTTTTATTAAGTATCCGGTTCTAGTTGTCATAATGTCAAGGTACAACTCCAAGTTGTCCTGTTACCGAAGATCACGGCTATTCGAATAGATTAACTTCCCTGCAGGGGTGCACCACATTTCCCAACACACTCGATCCCCTTTGTCCGGACACACTTTCATGGGTCATGCCCGGCCTCGGAAGATCAACACGTCGCAGCCCTACCTAGGCACAACAGAGAGGTCAACACGTCGGTCTAAATCCTATGGCGCAGGCGTCTCGGCCCATCGCCCATTGCACACCTGCATGTTGCGAGGGCGGCCGGAAGCAGACCTAGCCTAGCAGGTATTCCAGTCCAATCCGGCGCGCGCCGCTCAGTCGCTGACGTCACGAAGGCTTCGGCTGATACCATGACGTCGAGTGCCCATAACTGTCCCTGCGTAGATGGTTAGTGCGTATAGGCCAGTGGCCAGACTCAGATCAAATACCAAGATCTCGTTAAACGTGTTATCTTGAAATAACCGCGAACGCTGACCAGGGCCAGGCCCACCTCTCTCCTAGGTGGTCTCAACCTGCCTTGTCGCTTCACCACAAAGATCCACACAGAGGGCTGTCGGGAAAGTATGTCCTTCCAGCCCCCAATTCGTGAATCAACCGCGGGTACTCCTCGAGCTGACCCGTCTTTTGTCACCACAAATATCATATATTATGTATAAATATATACCCGTGACCACCTCCCAAGTGATCGTGTCCCGATAGTATAGCAAGGCAGACAGACAAGAATGTAGGGCCACTGATGATAATCTAGCATCCTATACTAAGCATTTAGGATTGCAGGTAAGGTATCAACAGTTGTAGCAACAATGACAGGCTATGCATCAGAATAGGATTAATAGAAAGCAGTAACATGCTACACTACTCTAATGCAAGCAGTAGAGGGAAGAGTAGGCGATATCTGGTGATCAAGGTGGGGGGGCTTGCCTGGTTGCTCTGGCAAGGAGGGGTCGTCAACACTGTAGTCGATCGGGGGTACCGGCAGCGGTCTCGGGGTCTACCGGAAGGAAGTAACGGAGGGGAAACACAATAAATAACAGAGCAAACAAAGCAACACAAAGCATAACATGGCAATGCACGGTGCTAGGGGTGACCTAACGCAGTATGAGGTGATACCGGTGAAGAGGGGGAAACATCCGGGAAAATATCCCCGGTGTTTTGCATTTTCAGACAGATGAATCGGAGGGGGAAAGTTGCATGTTCGCTATGCTAGGGATGTGTGGCGGACGAACGAGCTGCGTATCCGGATATAAAGTATTTTCATTCGAGTTATGGATTATTTTATATGATTTTCTAAAGTTTTAATGATTTTCTGTAATTCATGAAATAAAATAATTCGAATTAAAAACTGTATATAGTTTTGTCACCTAATGCTGCCCTAGTCTGTGTGTATGCAGTAGGGGCCAGGGGTGGTTGATACGTCCATTTTGCATCATGCTTTTATATCGATATTTATTGCATTATGGACTGTTATTTCACTTTATGTCACAATACTTATGGCTATTCTCTCTTATTTTACAAGGTTTACATAAGGAGGGAGAACGCCGGCAGTTGGAATTCTGGGCTGGAAAAGGAGCTAATATTAGAGACCTATTCTGCGCAACTCCAAAAGTCCTGAAACTCCACGGAACATCTTAAAATAAATAAAGAAAAAATCCTCACCAAAGATGAAGGCCAGGGGGGCCACACCTTGCTCACGAGGGTGGGGGCGCCCCCACCCCTAGGGCGCGCCCCCCTAGCTCGTGGGCCCCCTGGTGGCTCTCCGACATCCATCTTCTCCTATATGAAGTTTTTCGATGAGAAAAAAATAAGAAGGAACTTTTCGGGACGAGACTCTGCCGCCACGAGGCGGAACCTTGGCGGAACCAATCTAGAGCTCCGGCAGAGCTGTTCTGCCGGCGATACTTCCCTCCGGGAGGGGGAAATCATCACCATCGTCATCTCCAACGCTCCTCTCATCGGGAGAAGGCAATCTCCATCAATATCTTCACCAGCACCATCTCATCTCCAAACCCTAGTTCATCTCTTGTATCCAATTCTTGTCTCAGAGTCCGGGATTGGTGCTAGTAGGTTGCTAGTAGTGTTGATTACTCCTTGTAGTTGATGCTAGTTGGTTTATTTGGTGGAAGATCATATGTTCACATCCTATATGCATATTATTACCCCTCTGATTATGAACATGAATATGCTTTGTGAGTAATTACGTTTGTTCCTGAGGACAAGGGAGAAGTCTTGCTATTAGTAGTCATGTGAATTTGGTATTCGTTTGATATTTTGATAAGATGCATGTTGTCTAGCGTCTAGTGGTGTTATGTGAACGTCGACTACATAACACTTCACCATTATTTGGGCCTAGAGGAAGGCATTGGGAAGTAATAAGTAGATGATGGGTTGCTAGAGTGACAGAAGCTTAAACCCTAGTTTATGCGTTGCTTCGTAAGGGGCTGATTTGGATCCACATGTTTCATGCTATGGTTAGGTTTACCTTAATACTTTTGTTGTAGTTGTGGATGCTTGCAATAGAGGTTAATCATAAGTGGGATGCTTGTTCAAGTAAGAACAGCACCCAAGCACCGGTCCACCCACATATCAAATTATCAAAGTATCGAACACGAATCATATGAACGTGATGAAAACTAGCTTGACGATATTCCCATGTGTCCTCGGGAGCGCTTTTCCTATTATAAGAGTTTGTTCCGACTTGTCCTTTGCTACAAAAGGGATTGGGCCACCTTGCTGCACTTTATTTACTTTTGTTACTTGTTGCTCGTTACAATTTATCTTATCACAAAACTATCTGTTACCACTTATTTTAGTACTTGCAGAGAATACCTTGCTGAAAACCGCTTATCATTTCCTTCTGCTCCTCGTTGGGTTCGACACTCTTACTTATCGAAAGGACTATGATAGATCCCCTATACTTGTGGGTCATCAAGACTCTTTTCTGGTGCCGTTGACGGGGAGTGTAGCGCCTTTGGTAGGTGGAATTTGGTAAGGAAAAATTTATATAGTGTGCTGAAATTTACTGTCACTTGTTACTATGGAAAGTAATTCTCCGAGGGGCTTGTTCGGGGTATCTTCACCCCGTCCAGTAGAGCAAAGAGTTGCTCCTCAACCTACTGAACCTATTGAAAATGAAACTCCTTTTGAATTTCCTTCGGGTATGATGGACAAACTGCTAGCTAACCCTTTTACAAGAGATGGAACAAAGCATCCTGATGAGCACTTAATATATGTGGACGAAGTTTGTGGATTATTTAAGCTTGTAGGTATACCCGAAGATGTTGCTAAGAAGAAGGTCTTCCCTTTATCTTTGAAGGGAGACGCATTGATATGGTATAGGCTATGTGATGATATGAAATCATGGGACTATAAAAGATTGAAGTTGGAATTTCATCAAAAGTATTACCCTATACATCTTGTTCATCGTGACCGCAATTATATATATAATTTCTGGCCTCGCGAAGGAGAAAGCATTGCTCAAGCTTGGGGGAGGCTTAAATCAATGTTATATTCATGCCCCAATCATGATCTCTCGAGAGAAATAACTATGCAAAGTTTTTATGCTCGGCTTTCTCATAATAATCAAACCATGCTCGATACTTCTTGTGCTGGCTCTTTTATGATGAAGACTATTGAATTCAGATGTAATTTATTGGATAGAATTAAACGCAACTTTGAAGATTGGAACCTCGATGAAGGTAAGGAGTCAGGTATGACACCTAAGTTTGATTGTGTTAAATCTTTTATGGACACTGATATTTTCCGTAAGTTTAGCACTAAATATGGACTTGACTCTGAGATAGTAGCTTCTTTCTGTGAATCTTTTGCTACTTATGTTGATCTCCCTAAGGAGAAGTGGTTTAAATATCATCCTCCCATAGAAGTAAAAGTAGCTGCACCTAGTAAAGTTAAAGAAAAGACTGTCACTTATAATGATCCTATTGTTCCTACTACTTATGTTGAGAAACCACCTTTCCCTGTTAGAATAAAGGATCATGCTAAAGCTTCAACTGTTGTTTGTAAAAGCAATATTAAAACTTATACACCTCCTGAGCAAGTTAAAGTAGAACCTAATATTGCTATTGTTAAGGATCTCTTGTCTGATAATATTGATGGGCATGTTATTCAGTTCGAAGGTGAAACTACTAGAATTGCTAAACCTTGTGCTAAAGATAAACATAGACCTGTGGTAGGCGTGCCTGTTATTTCCGTTAAAATAGGAGATCATTGTTATCATGGCTTATGCAATATAGGTGCGAGTGCTAGTGTTATACCGCATACATTATACGAAGAAATTAAGAATGAAATTGCACCTGCTGAGTTAGAAGGTATTGATGTCACAATTAAACTTGCCAATAGAGATACTATTTCACCAATTGGAATTGTTATAGATGTTGAAGTCTTGTGTGGGAAAACTAAATATCCTGCTTATTTTCTTGTTCTTACTTCTCCGCAAGATAGCTTTTGTCCCATTATATTTGGTAGACCCTTCTTGAACACTGTTAATGCTAGGATAGATTGCAAAAAGAATGTTGTTACTATTGGCTTGGATGATATGGTTCATGAGTTTAATTTCTCTAAATTTAGTAAACAACATCATGAGGAAGAATTACCTAGTAAGGATGAAATTATTGGTCTTGCTTCTATTGCCGTACCTCCTAGTGATCCTTTAGAACACTATTTGCTAGACCATGAAAATGATATGTTCATGAATGAAAGAAGGGAAATAGATGAAGTATTCTTTAAAAAGGAACATATTCTGCATCACAATTTGCCTGTTGAAATCTTAGGGGATCCTCCTCCACCCAAGGGTGATCCCGTGTTTGAGCTTAAACCGTTGCCTGGTAATCTTAAATATGTTTATCTTGATGAAAATAAGATATATCCTGTTATTATTAGTGCTAACCTTTCAGAGCATGAAGAAGAAAGATTATTGAAAACTCTGAAGAAGCATCGTCCTGCTATTGGATATACTCTTGATGATCTTAAGGGCATTAGTCCCACTCTATGTCAACATAAAATAAATCTGGAAGCATATGCCAAACCAGTTCGTGATCCTCAACGACGTTTGAATCCTAAAATGAAAGAAGTGGTAAGAAAAGAAATACACAAGCTTCTGGAGGCAAGTATAATCTATCCCGTTGTTGATAGTGAGTGGGTAAGTCCTGTCCATTGTGTCCCTAAGAAGGGAGGTATTACTGTTGTTCCTATTGATAAAGATGAATTGATTCCACAAAGAATTATTACAGGTTATAGGATGGTAATTGATTTCCGTAAATTAAATAAAGCTACTAAGAAAGATCATTACCCCTTACCTTTTATTGATCAAATGCTAGAAAGATTATGCAAACGTACACACTATTGATTTCTAGATGGTTATTCTGGTTTCTCTCAAATACCTGTGTCAGCTAGAGATCAATAAAATACTACTTTTACATGCCCTTTTGGTACTTTTGCTTATAGACGTATGCCTTTTGGTTTATGTAATGCACCTGCTACCTTTCAAAGATGCATGATGGCTATATTCTCTGACTTTTGTGAAAAGATTTGTGAGGTTTTCATGGACGATTTTTCTGTCTATGGTTCCTCTTTTGATGATTGCTTGAGCAATCTTGATCGAGTTTTGCAGAGATGTGAAGGAACTAATCTTGTCTTGAATTGGGAAAAGTGCCACTTTATGGTTAATGAAGGTATTGTCTTTGTTGGAAATATGCCCTAAAGGCAATAATAAATTGGTTATTATTATATTTCATTGTTCATGATAACCGTTTATTATCCATGCTAGAATTGTATTGATAGGAAACTCAGATACATGTGTGGATACATAGACAACACCATGTCCCTAGTAAGCCTCTAGTTGACTAGCTCGTTGATCAATAAGATGGTTACGGTTTCCTGACCATGGACATTGGATGTCGTTGATAACGGGATCACATCATTAGGAGAATGATGTGATGGACAAGACCCAATCATAAGCCTAGCACAAAGATCGTGTAGTTCGTATGCTAAAGCTTTTCTATTGTCAAGTATCATTTCCTTAGACCATGAGATTGTGCAACTCCCGGATACCGTAGGAGTGCTTTGGGTGTGCCAAACGTCACAACGTAACTGGGTGGCTATAAAGATTCACTACAGGTATCTCCGAAAGTGTCTGTTGGGTTGGCACGAATCGAGACTGGGATTTGTCATTCCGTGTAACGGAGAGGTATCTCTGGGCCCACTCGGTAGGACATCATCATAATGTGCACAATGTGACCAAGGAGTTTATCACGGGATGATGTGTTACGGAACGAGTAAAGAGACTTGCCGGTAACGAGATTGAACAAGGTATCGGGATACCGATGATCGAATCTCGGGCAAGTACAATACCGCTGGACAAAGGGAATTGAATACGGGATTGATTGAATCCTCGACATCGTGGTTCATCCGATGAGATCATCGTGGAACATGTGGGAGCCAACATGGGTATCCAGATCCCGCTGTTGGTTATTGACCGAAGAGTTGTCTCGGTCATGTCTGCATGGTTCCCGAACCCGCAGGGTCTACACACTTAAGGTTCGTTGACGCTAGGGTTATTAGGAAGACTTGTATATGATTACCGAATGTTGTTCGGAGTCCCAGATGAGATCTCGGACGGCACGAGGACTTCTGGTATGGTCCGGAGGTAAAGATTTATATATGGAAGTTGTTGTTCGGGTTCCAGGAAAAGTTCGATTTTTTCCGGTATTGTACCGGGAAGCTTCCGGAAGGTTCCGGAGGATTCCGGAGGGGTCCGGAGGTCCGGAAAATGTTCCACCACGTCCAATACAGCAGCATGGTCTATAGGGGGGCGCCCTAACCTTAATAGGCCAAGGGTACTAGCCCCCCCAAGGCACATGCACATGGGAGAGGGGAAACCCTAAGGGGGAGGGCCTCCACTTGACTTGGGAGGCACTCCTCCCCCCCTTGGCCGCCGCCCCAACCCTAGATGGGATCTAGGGGGGCCGGCCCCCCTCTCTCCCCACCTATAAATAGTGGAGGGGTGGGAGGGCAGCCACACCCTTGAACCTGGCGCAGCCCCCCCTCCAATACCTCTCCTCGTCCGCGTGAGCTTGGCGAAGCCCTGCCGGAGAACTGCCACTCCATCACCACCACGCCGTCGTGCTGCTGTTGGACTCTCTTCCTCAACCTCTCCCTCCTCCTTGCTGGATCAAGGCGTGGGAGACGTCTTCGTTCCATACGTGTGTTGAACGCGGAGGTGCCGTCCGTTCGGCGCTAGGATCATCGGTGATTTGGATCACGACGAGTACGACTCCATCAACCCCGTTCACTTGAACGCTTCCGCTTAGCGATCTACAAGGGTATGTAGATGCACTCACTTTCCCCTCGTTGCTAGATTACTCCATAGATTGATCTTGGTGATGCGTAGAAAATTTTAAATTTCTGCTACAATCCCCAACAGTCTTGGGGCATAAAGTTTCTGAAAGACGTATTGAAGTTGATAAAGGCAAGGTCGATGCCATCAAAAAGATGCCATGTCCCAAGGACATCAACGGTATAAGAAGTTTCCTTGGTCACATTGGATTTTATAGGAGGTTCATTAAGGACTTCTCAAAAATTTCTCGGCCTCTGACTAATTTATTGCAAAAAGATATACCATTTGTGTTTGATGATGATTGTGTAGAAGCGTTTGAAATACTTAAGAAAGCATTAGTCTCCGCACCTGTTGTTCAACCACCTGATTGGAATTTACCCTTTGAAATTATGTGTGATGCTAGTGATTATGATGTAGGTGCTGTTCTAGGGCAAAGAGTTGATAAGAAATTAAATGTTATTCATTATGCTAGTAAGACTCTAGACAATGCTCAAAGAAATTATGCTACTACTGAAAAAGAGCTTTTAGCAGTTGTATTTGCTTGTGATAAGTTCAGATCTTATATTGTTGATTCTAAAGTAACTATTCAAACTGATCATGCTGCTATTAAATACCTTATGGAAAAGAAAGATGCTAAACCTAGACTTATTAGATGGGTTCTCTTGCTACAAGAATTTGATTTGCATATTGTTGATAGAAAGGGAGCTGAGAACCCCGTTGCAGACAACTTTTCTAGGTTAGAGAATGTTCTTGATGACCCACTACCTATTGATGATAGCTTTCCTGATGAACAATTAAATGTTATAAGTACCTCTCATAGTACTCCATGGTATGCTGATTATGCTAATTATATTGTTGCTAAGTTTATACCACCTAGCTTCACATACCAGCAAAAGAAAAAGTTTTTCTATGATTTGAGACATTACTTTTGGGATGACCCACATCTTTATAAAGAAGGAATAGATGGTGTTATTAGACGTTGTGTACCTGAGCATGAACAGGAATAGATCATACGCAAGTGTCATTCCGAGGCTTATGGAGGACACCACGCTGGAGATAGAACTGCACATAAGGTATTGCAATCTGGTTTTTATTGGCCTACTCTCTTCAAGGATGCCCGTAAGTTTGTCTTGTCTTGTGATGAATGTCAAAGAATTGGAAATATTAGTAGACGTCAAGAAATGCCTATGAATTATTCTCTTGTTATTGAACCGTTTGATGTTTGGGGCTTTGATTATATGGGACCTTTTCCTGCCTCTAATGGATACACACATATTTTAGTTGTTGTTGATTACGTTACTAAGTGGGTAGAAGCTATTCCAACTAGTAGTGCTGATCATAACACTTCTATTAAAATGCTTAAGGAAGTTATTTTCCCAAGGTTTGGAGTCCCTAGATATTTACTGACTGATGGTGGTTCACACTTTATTCATGGTGCTTTTTGTAAAATGCTTGCTAAATATGATGTTAATCATAGAATTGCATCTCCTTATCACCCTTAGTCTACTGGTCAAGTAGAGTTGAGCAATAGAGAGCTCAAATTAATTTAGCAAAAGACTGTTAATAGGTCTAGAAAGAATTGGTCCAAAAAACTTGATGATGCATTATGGGCTTATAGAACTGCATATAAAAATCCTATGGGTATGTCCCCGTATAAAATGGTTTATGGAAAAGCATGTCACTTACCTCTTGAACTAGAACATAAGGCATATTGGGCTATTAAAAACTTAACTATGATTTCAAACTTGCTGGTGAGAAGAGGTTATTTGATATTAGCTCACTTAATGAATGGAGAACCCAAGCTTATGAAAATGCCAAGTTGTTTAAAGAAAAAGTTAAAAGATGGCATGACAAAAGGATACAAAAGCGTGAGTTTAATGTAGGTGATTATGTATTGCTATACAACTCTCGTTTAATATTTTTTGCAGGAAAACTTCTCTCTAAATGGGAAGGCCCCTATGTTATCGAAGAGGTCTATCATTCCGGTGCCATAAAGATCAACAACTTCAAAGGCACAAATCCGAAGGTGGTAAACGGTCAAAGAATCAAACATTATATCTCAGGTAATCCCATAAATGTTGAAACCAATATTATTGAAACCGTAACCTCGGAGGAATACATAAGGGACACTTTCCGGAATGTTTCAGACTCCGGAAAGGAATAGGTATGTGGTACGGTAAGTAAACCGACTCCAAAACATTTTAAGGCAATATTTCTCCGTTTTGGAATATTTAGAAAAATAGAAAAATAAGTAGTAGTCCGGGAAGGACACGAGGGCCCCACAAGGGTGGTGGGCACGCCCCCCTACCACGTGAGCACCTAATGTACCTTCCGGACTCCGTTTTCTTGCACGTTACGTATTTTGGTCGGTAAAAATTCATTATATATTCTCCCGAAGGTTTTGACTCCCGTATCACGCAAACCTCCTCTGTTCTTGTTTCGAGCTGTTTTTTCTGACAGATCTAGGTTATCATGACGGCCCCAAGCGCCTCCAAGGAAAAGTTCTTCGAGAAGGTCATCAACCCTTACCTCGCGGAGGTGCTGCGACACCCTCAAACCATTGAGTTGCGTGATGGGTTGTTGCACATCCGCGATGAAGAGGGACCAAAGGGGACTGGAAGCATAGAAACGAGGCTCGAAGCAGTGGAGCAACAAGTTTTCAAGTGCCAAGGGATGGTAGAACGTGGACTCAACTCTAACCACATGATGATCGCGGAGTTCACTAGCAACCACAAGTTGGATGCTGACAACATCAGGGAGACTATCTTCAAGCTTCATGAGAAGATCGAGCACCTCCAAGCCCAAATCTATGACCTACAAAACCAAAACTGTGAGTATGAATATAGATTCAAAAGGATGAGTTTGGCTGCAGATTCAAGGATCCCGGACACTCGATCATCTTTCTATGATGGAGAACCTATTCCTTGGAAGATGGACGTAAGGCCCGCATCATCTACTGTTGGAAATATGCCCTAGAGGCAATAATAAAATGGTTATTATTATATTTCTTTGTTCATGATAATTGTCTATTGTTCATGCTATAATTGTGTTATCCCGAAATCGTAATACATGTGTGAATACATAGACCACAACACGTCCCTAGTGAGCCTCTAGTTGACTAGCTCGTTGATCAAAAGATAGTCATGGTTTCCTGACTATGGACATTGGATGTCATTGATAACGGGATCACATCATTAGGAGAGTGATGTGATGGACAAGACCCAATCCTAAGCATAGCTCAAAGATCGTGTAGTTCGTTTGCTGTAGCTTTTCTGAATGTCAAGTATCATTTCCTTAGACCATGAGATTGTGCAACTCCCGGACACCGTAGGAGTGCCTTGGGTGTGCCAAACGTCACAACATAACTGGGTGACTATAAAGGTACATTACAGGTATCTCCGAAGTCTGTTGGGTTGGCACGAATCGAGACTGGGATTTGTCACTCCGTATGACGGAGAGGTATCTCTGGGCCCACTCAGTAATGCATCATCATAATGAGCTCAATGTGATCAAGTGGTTGATCACGGGATCATGCATTGCGGTACAAGTAAAGTGACTTGCTAGTAACGAGACTGAACAAGGTATTGGGATACCAACGATCGAGTCTCGGGCAAGTAACGTACCGATTGACAAAGGGAATTGTATACGGATTGATTGAATCCTCAACATCGTGGTTCATCCGATGAGATCATCGTGGAGCATGTGGGAGCCAACATGGGTATCCAGATCCCGTTGTTGGTTATTGACCGGAGAGTCGTCTCGGTCATGTCTGCATGTCTCCCGAACCCGTAGGGTCTACACACTTAAGGTTCGGTGATGCTAGGGTTGTTAGGAATACTTGTATGTGATTACCGAATGTTGTTCTAAGTTCCGGATGAGATCCCGGACGTCACGAGGAGTTTCGGAATGGTCCGGAGGTAAAGATTTATATATGGGAAGTTGTCATATGGTCGCCGGAAAGGTTCGGGGGCATATCGGTATTGTACCGGGGCCACCGGAGGTGTTCCGGGGGTCCACTGGGAGGGGCCACCTCTTCCGAAGGGCCTTATGGGCTGTATGGAGAAGGGAACCAGCCCAAGTGGGCTGGGGCGCCACACCCCCCTAGGGCCCATGCGCCTAGGGTTGGGGGAAACCCTAAGGGGGGCGCCCCCTTTCTTGGGGGGCAAGCCCCCCTCCCCCTTGGCCGCCGCCCCCCCTCTAGATCTCATCTAGAGGGGGCCGGCCCCTTTCCCCCTTCCCCTATAAATAGAGGGGTGAGGGGAGGGCTGCATACAACATCCAAGGTGCAGCCCCTCCCCTCCCCAACACCTCTCCTCCTCCATAAGAGCTTGGCGAAGCCCTGCCGGAGTACTGCAGCTTCACCACCACCACGCCATCGTGCTGCTGTTGGAGCCCTCTTCCTCAACCTCTCCCTCCTCCTTGCTGGATCAAGGCGCGGGAGACGTCCTCACTTTGTACGTGTTTTGAACGCGGAGGTGTCGTCCGTTCGGCGCTAGGATCTTCGGTGATTTGGATCATGACGAGTACGACTCCATCAACCCGTTCTCTTGAACGCTTCCGCTCATGATCTACAAGGGTATGTAGATGCACTCCTCTCTCCCTCGTTTCTAGATGACTCCATAGATTGATCTTGGTGATGCGTAGGAAATTTTAAAATTCTGCTACGTTCCCCAACTGTGGCATCATGAGCTAGGTCTATGCGTAGTTACTATGCACGAGTAGAACACAAAGCAGTTGTGGGCTTCAATGTTGTCAATTATCTTGCCGTTACTAGTCCTATCTTGATTCGGCGGCATTGTGGGATGAAGCGGCCCGGACCAACCTTACACGTACGCTTATGTGAGACCGGTTCCACCGACTGACATGCACTAGTTGCATAAGGTGGCTGGCGGGTGTCTGTCTCTCCCACTTTAGTCGGATCGGATTCGATGAACAGGGTCCTTATGAAGGGTAAATAGAAATTGGCAATTCACGTTGTGGTTTTGGCGTAGGTACGAAATGTTCTTGCTAGAATCCTATAGCAGTCACGTAAAAACTTGCAACAACAATTAGAGGACGTCTAACTTGTTTTTGCAGCAAGTGTTTTGTGATGTGATATAGCCAAAGGATGTGATGAATGATATATGTGATGTATGATATGATCATGTTCTTGTAATAGGAATCACGACTTGCATGTCGATGAGTATGACAACCGGTAGGAGCCATAGGAGTTGTCTTTATTTATTTATGACCTGTATGTCAACATAAATGTCATGTAATTACTTTACTTTATTGCTAAAGCGTTGGCCATAGTAGTAGAAGTAATAGATGATGAGACAACTTCAAGAAGACACGATGATGGAGATCATGGTGTCATGCCGGTGACAACGATGATCATGGAGCCCCGAAGATGGAGATCAAAGGAGCAAATGATATTGGCCATATCATGTCACTATTTGATTGCATGTGATGTTTATCATGTTTTACATCTTATTTGCTTAGAACGATGGTAGCTTAAATAAGATGATCCCTCGTAATAATTTCAAGAAAGTGTTCCCCCTAACTGTGCACCGTTGCGAAGGTTCGTTGTTTCGAAGCACCATGTGATGATCGAGTGTGATAGATTCTAACGTTCGAATACAACGGGTGTAAGCCAGATTTACACACGCAATACACTTAGGTTAACTTGACGAGCCTAGCATGTACAGACATGGCCTCGGAACACAGAAGACCGAAAGATCGAGCATGAGTCGTATAGAAGATACGATCAATATGAAGATGTTCACCGATATTGACTAGTCCGTCTCACGTGATGATCAGACACGGCCTAGTTAACTCGGATCATGTTATACTTAGATGACTGGAGGGATGTCTATCTGAGTGGGAGTTCATTGAATAATTTTATTAGATGAATAATTATCATGAACTTAGTCTAAATCTTTACAATATGTCTTGTAGATCAAATGGCCCACGTTGTCCTCAACTTCAACGCGTTCCTAGAGAAAACCAAGCTGAAAGACGATGGCAGCAACTATACGGACTGGGTCCGGAACCTGAGGATCATCCTCATAGCTGCCAAGAAATATTATGTCCTAGAAGCACCGCTAGGTGACGCACCCGTCCCACAGAACCAAGACATTATGAACGCTTGGCAGACACGTGCTGATGATTACTCCCTCGTTCAGTGTGGCATGCTTTACAGCTTAGAACCGGGGCTCCAAAAGCGTTTTGAGAGACACGGGGCATATGAGATGTTCGAAGAGCTGAAAATGGTTTTTCAAGCTCATGGAGGAAAATACTTAGCGGGAAAATACTTAGCTGAAAATGGTCGAGAGATATGAAGTCTCTGACAAGTTCTTCAGCTGTAAGATGGAGGAAAATAGTTCTGTCAGTGAGCACATACTCAAAATGTCTGGGTTGCATAACCACTTGACTCAGCTAGGAGTTAATCTCCCGGATGACGCTGTCATTGACAGAATCCTTCAGTCGCTTCCACCGAGCTACAAGAGCTTTGTGATGAACTTCAATATGCAGGGGATGGAAAAGACCATTCCTGAGGTATATTCAATGCTAAAATCAGCAGAGGTAGAAGTCAAAAAGGAACATCAAGTGTTGATGGTGAATAAAACCACTAAGTTCAAGAAAGGCAAGGGTAAGAAGAACTTCAAGAAGGACGGCAAGGAAGTTGCCGTGCCCGGTAAGCAAGCTGCCGGGAAGAAGCCAAAGAATGGACCCAAGCCCGAGACTGAGTGTTTTTATTGCAAGTGAAGTGGTCACTCGAAGCGGAACTGCCCCAAATACTTAGCGGGCAAGAAGGCCGGCAACACGAAAGGTATATGTGATATACATGTAATTGATGTGTACCTTACCAGTACTCGTAGTACCTCCTGGGTATTTGATACCGGTGCGGTTGCTCACATTTGTAACTCGAAGCAGGAGCTGCGGAATAAACGGAGACTAGCGAAGGACGAGGTGACGATGCGCGTCGGGAATGGTTCCAAGGTCGATGTGATCGCTGTCGGCACGCTACCTCTACATTTACCTACGGGGTTAGTTTTAAACCTCAATAATTGTTATTTAGTGCCAGCTTTGAGCATGAACATTGTATCAGGATCTCATTTAATTTGAGATGGCTACTCATTTAAATCCGAGAATAATGGTTGTTCTATTTATATGAGAGATATGTTTTATGGTCATGCTCTGATGGAGAATGGTTTATTCTTAATGAATCTCGAGTGTAATGCTACACATATTCATAGTGTGACTACCAAAAGATGTAAGGTTGATAATGATAGTCCCACATACTTGTGGCACTGCCGCCTTGGTCACATAGGTGTCAAATGCATGAAGAAGCTCCATGCAGATGGACTTTTAGAGTCTCTTGATTACGAATCATTTGACACGTGCGAACCATGCCTCATGGGTAAAATGACCAAGACTCCGTTCTCAGGAACAATGGAGCGAGCAACCAACTTATTGGAAATCGTACATACTGATGTGTGCGGTCCAATGAGTGTTGAGGCTCGCGGTGGCTATCGTTATGTTCTGACCCTCACTGATGACTTGAGTAGATATGGGTATGTCTACTTAATGAAACACAAGTCTGAGACCTTTGAAAAGTTCAAGGAATTTCAGAGTGAGGTTGAGAATCAACGTGACAGGAAAATCAAGTTCTTGCGATCAGATCATGGGGGAGAATACCTGAGTCACGAATTTGGCACACACTTAAGAAAATGTGGAATAGTTTCACAACTCACGCCGCCTGGAACACCTCAGCATAATGGTGTGTCCAAACATTGTAATCGCACTCTATTAGATATGGTGCGATCTATGATGTCTCTTACCGATTTACTGCTGTCATTTTGGGGCTATGCTTTAGAGACTGCTGCATTCACTTTAAATAGGGCTCCGTCGAAATCCGTTGAGATGACACCGTATGAATTATGGTTTGGGAAGAAACCTAAGCTATCATTTCTAAAAGTTTGGGGATGCGATGCTTATGTCAAGAAACTTCAACCTGAAAAGCTCGAACCCAAATCGGAAAAATGCGTCTTCATAGGATACCCTAAAGAAACTGTTGGGTATACCTTCTACCTCAGATCCGAAGGCAAGATCTTTGTTGCCAAGAATGGGTCCTTTCTAGAGAAAGAGTTTCTCTCGAAAGAAATAAGTGGGAGGAAAGTAGAACTTGATGAAGTATTGCCTCTTGAACCGGTAAGTGGCGCAGCTCAAGAAAATGTTCCTGAGGTGCCTGCACCGACTAGAGAGGAAGTTGATGATGATGATCATGAAACTTCAGACCAAGTTGCTACTGAACTTCGTAGGTCCACAAGGACACGTTCCGCACCAGAGTGGTACGGCAACCCTGTCTTGGAAATCATGTTGTTAGACAACGGTGAACCTTTGAACTATGAAGAAGCAATGGCGGGCCTGGATTCTGACAAATGGCTGGAAGCCATGAAATCCGAGATAGGATCCATGTATGAAAACGAAGTATGGACTTTGATTGGCTTGCCCGATGATCGGCGAGCCATAGAAAATAAATGGATCTTTAAGAAGAAGACAGACGCAGATGGTAATGTGACCATCTATAAAGCTCGACTTGTCGCTAAGGGTTATCGACAAGTTCAAGGGGTTGACTACGATGAGACTTTCTCACCCGTAGCGAAGCTGAAGTCCGTCCGAATCGTGTTAGCAATTTCCGCATTCTATGATTATGAGATATGGCAAATGGACGTCAAAACGGCATTCCTTAATGGTTTCCTTAAGGAAGAATTGTATATGATGCAGCCAGAAGGTTTTGTCGATCCTAAGAATGCTGACAAGGTGTGCAAGCTCCAACGCTTGATTTATGGGTGGTGCAAGCATCTCGGAGTTGGAACATTCGTTTTGATGAGATGATCAAAGCGTTTGGGTTTATGCAGACTTATGGAGAAGCCTGCATTTACAAGAAAGTGAGTGGGAGCTCTGTAACATTTCTCATATTGTATGTGGATGACATACTGTTGATGGGAAATGATATAGAATTCTTGGAAAGCATAAATGCCTACTTGAACAAGTGTTTTTCAATGGACCTTGGAGAATCTGCTTATATATTAGGCATCAAGATCTATAGAGATAGATCGAGATGCCTCATTGGTCTTTCACAGAGTACGTACCTTGACAAGATATTGAAGAAGTTCAAAATGGATCAGTCAAAGAAGGGGTTCTTGCCTGTATTGCAAGGTACGAGATTGAGCACGACTCAATGCCCGACCACGACAGAAGATAGAGAAAAGATGAGTGTCATCCCCTATGCCTCGGCCATAGGGTCTATCATGTATGCTATGTTGTGTACCAGACCTGATGTAAACCTTGCCGTAAGTTTGGTAGGAAGGTACCAAAGTAATCCTGGCATGGAACACTGGACAGCGGTCAAGAATATCCTGAAGTACCTGAAAAGGACCAAGGAAATGTTTCTCGTTTATGGAGGTGACGAAGAGCTCGTCGTAAAGGGTTACGTCGATGCTAGCTTCGACATAGATCTGGATGACTCTAAGTCACAAACCGGATACGTGTATATTTTGAATGGTGGGGCGGTAAGCTGGTGCAGTTGCAAGCAAAGCGTTGTGGCGGGATCTACATGTGAAGCGGAGTACATGGCAGCCTCGGAGGCAGCACAAGAAGCAGTCTGGGTGAAGGAGTTCATTACCGACCTAGGAGTCATACCCAATGCGTCGGGCCCGATGACTCTCTTTTGTGACAACACTGGAGCTATTGCCCTTGCCAAGGAGCCCAGGTTGCACAGGAAGACCAGGCATATCAAGCGTCGCTTCAACTCCATTCGTGAAAGTGTTCAAAATGGAGACACAGAGATTTGTAAAGTACATACGGACCTGAATGTAGCAGATCCATTGACTAAACCTCTCCCTAGAGCAAAACATGATCAACACCAGAATTGCATGGGTGTTCGATTCATCACAATGTAACTAGAATATTGACTCTAGTGCAAGTGGGAGACTGTTGGAAATATGCCCTAGAGGCAATAATAAAATGGTTATTATTATATTTCTTTGTTCATGAGAATTGTCTATTGTTCATGCTATGATTGTGTTATCCGGAAATCGTAATACATGTGTGAATACATAGACCACAACATGTCCCTAGTGAGCCTCTAGTTGACTAGCTCGTTGATCAAAAGATAGTCATGGTTTCCTGACTATGGACATTAGATGTCATTGATAACGGGATCACATCATTAGGAGAATGATGTGATGGACAAGACCCAAACCTAAGCATAGCTCAAAGATCGTGCAGTTCATTTGCTATAGCTTTTTTGAATGTCAAGTATCATTTCCTTAGACCATGAGATTGTGCAACTCCCGGACACCGTAGGAGTGCCTTGGGTGTGCCAAACGTCACAACGTAACTGGGTGACTATAAGGGTACATTACAGGTATCTCAGAAAGTGTCTGTTGGGTTGGCACTAATCGAGACTGGGATTTGCCACTCCGTATGACGGAGAGGTATCTCTGGGCCCACTCAGTAATGCATCATCATAATGAGCTCAATGTGATCAAGTGGTTGATCACGGGATCATGCATTACGGTACGAGTAAAGTGACTTGCCGGTAACGAGACTGAACAAGGTATTGGGATACCGATGATCGAGTCTCGCGCAAGTAACGTACCGATTGACAAAGGGAATTGTACATGGATTGATTGAATCCTCGACATCGTGGTTCATCCGATGAGATCATCGTGGAGCATGTGGGAGCCAACATGGGTATCCAGATCCCACTGTTGGTTATTGACCGGAGAGTCGTCTCGGTCATGTCTGCATGTCTCCCGAACCCGTAGGGTCTACACACTTAAGGTTCGGTGACGCTAGGGTTGTTAGGAAGACTTGTATGTGATTACCGAATGTTGTTCGGAGTCCTGGATGAGATCCCGGACGTCACGAGGAGTTCCGGAATGGTCCGGAGGTAAAGATTTGTATATGGGAAGTTGTCATACAGTCGCTGGAAAGGTTCGGGGGCATATCGGTATTGTACCGGGGCCACCGGAGGGGTTCCGGGGGTCCACTGGGAGGGGCCACCTCTTCCGGAGGGCCTTATGGGCTGTATGGAGAAGGGAACCAGCCCAAGTGGGCTAGGGCGCCACACCCCCCTAGGGCCCATGCGCCTAGGGTTGGGGAAAACCCTAAGGGGGCGCCCCCTTGCTTGGGGGGCAAGCCCCCCTCCCCTTGGCCGCCGCCCCCCCCCCCTCTAGATCTCATCTAGAGGGGCCCGACCCCTTTCCCCCTTCCCCTATAAATAGAGGGGTGAGGGGAGGGCTGCATACAACATCCAAGGCGCAGCCCCTCCCCTCCCCAACACCTCTCCTCCTCCATAAGAGCTTGGCGAAGCCCTGCCGGAGTACTGCAGCTTTACCACCACCACGCTGTCGTGCTGCTGTTGGAGCCCTCTTCCTCAACCTCTCCCTCCTCCTTGCTGGATCAAGGCGCGAGAGATGTCCTCGCTCCGTACGTGTGTTGAACGCGGAGGTGCCGTACGTTCGGCGCTAGGATCTTCGGTGATTTGGATCACGACGAGTACGACTCCATCAACCCGTTCTCTTGAACGCTTCCGCTCGTGATCTACAAGGGTATGTAGATGCACTCCTCTCTCCCTCATTGCTAGATGACTCCGTAGATTGATCTTGGTGATGCGTAGAAAATTTTAAAATTCTGCTACGTTCCCCAACAGACAACACCTCCACCTTCTTCACCGACAAAGGAGATATAATCACATGGGTATGGGCACTCCCCTTGGCAACTGCCAAGCTTGGGGGAGGTGCCCCGGTATCGTATCACAATCACAACTCCTATCTTTACCATTTTTCTTAGTTCGATCCTATTAGTAGTATCATGATCTAGTAGAATAAAGTTTATGGCATGATCTAGTTTTGAGTTTGCTTTATGATCTCTCTATGTAACCGAGTCCGTGAGCTATATATAATAAAGATTAGTGTTGAGTCAAGGGCTTGATTATTTTTCCATGATCTTGGGTGAATAAAAGAAAAGAGAAAAAGAATAAAAAGAGACAAAAAGTTCATATTGATCTTATTGAGAGTAATGACTTCACATAGAAAGAGTATGATGATTAAAAGTTGTTGGGAGTTGGCAGACATAGCTTTGGTCATTGTTGCAATTAATAGGAAGTTATAAGGAAAGAGAGGTTTTCACATATAGATATATTATCATTGACATCTTTTATGATTGGGAGCACTCATTAAAATATGACATGCTAAAGGGTTGATGTTGGACAAGGAAGACAACGTAATGAGTTATGTCTTTCTTATATCTGAGATAAATTATGTTGTCATGGATCCTCTAACTTGTTGAGCTCGCCTTTCCCCCTCATGCTAGCCAAATTATCAGCACCAAGTAGAAATACTACTTGTGCTTCCGAAATCCCTAAACCAGTTTTGCTATGAGAGTCCACCATATCTACCTATGGATTGAGTAAGATCCTTCAAGTAAGTTGTCATCGGTGCAAAGCAATAAAAATTTCTCTAAATATGTATGATTGATTGGTGTGGGAGAAATAGGCTTTATACGATCTTGTGATGTGGAAGTAATAAAAGTGACGGACTGCATAATAAAGGTTCATATCACAAGGGGCAATATAAAGTGACGTTCTTTCGCATTGAGATTTTATGCATCCAACCATAAAAGTGCATGGCAACCTCTGCTTCCCTCTGCAAAGGGCCTATCCTTTATTATTATCTTCTACCTTATGCAAAGAGTCATGGTGATCTTCACTTTTTCTTTTTCATTTTATCCTTTGGGAAGCTCAGCATGTCGG
>NC_041380.1:440366387-440389847 GCF_002162155.2 Triticum dicoccoides
AATTGGATGTAGGGGAGCATGAATCATTATTGTTGACATTACACTTGAGGTAAAAGATTGTGGGGCAAAACTATAAGCCCCTATCTTTCTCTGTGTCCGATTAAAACTCTTTAACCACAAGTATTGCGTGAGTGTTAGCAATTATGGAGGACTAAATGATAGTTGAGTATGTGGACTTGCTTTTTAGCTCTGACATAGACTATTTCCGATGTTATGATAAATTGCAATTGCTTCAATGACTGAGATTATAGTTTGTCGGAGCCCAATAAGGTTTATGATTTATACTTTTGCATTGTGAATAGATCATCACTTGAACATAAGTAATCATATGACAAAATCTATATATGTTGCTGTTGTGAGAATAATCATCATGCCTTCATGTCCGTATTTTATTTTTATCGACGCCTCTACCTCTAAACATGAGGACATATTTATTGTTATCAGCTTTTCGCTTGAGGACAAGCGAGGTCTAAGCTTGGGGAGTTGATACGTCCATTTTGCATCATGCTTTTATATCGATATTTATTGCATTATGGACTGTTATTTCACTTTATGTCACAATACTTATGGCTATTCTCTCTTATTTTACATGGTTTACATAAGGAGGGAGAATGTCGGCAGCTGGAATTCTGGGCTGGAAAAGGAGCAAATATTAGAGACCTATTCTGCGCAACTCCAAAAGTCCTGAAACTCCACGGAACATCTTAAAATAAATAAAGAAAAATCCTCGCCAAAGATGAAGGCCAGGGGGCCCACACCCTGCTCATGAGGGTGGGGGCGCCCCCCCTAGGGCGCGCCCCCTACCTCGTGGCCCCCCTGGTGGCTCTCCGACGTCCATCTTCTCCTATATGAAGTCTTTCGATGAGAAAAAAATAAGAAGGAACTTTTCAGGACGAGACTCCGCCGCCACGAGGCGGAACCTTGGCGGAACCAATCTAGAGCTCCGACAGAGTTGTTCTGCCGGGGGTACTTCCCTCCGGGAGGGGGAAATCATCACCATCGTCATCTCCAACGCTCCTCTCATCGGGAAAGGGGCAATCTCCATCAACCTCTTCTCCAGCACCATCTCATCTCCAAACCCTAGTTCATCTCTTGTATCCAATTCTTGTCTCAGAGTCCGGGATTGGTGCTAGTAGGTTGCTAGTAGTGTTGATTACTCCTTGTAGTTGATGCTAGTTGGTTTATTTGGTGGAAGATCATATGTTCAGATCCTATACGCATATTATTACCCCTCTGATTATGAACATGAATATGCTTTGTGAGTAATTACGTTTGTTCCTGAGGACAAGGGAGAAGTCTTGCTATTAGTAGTCATGTGAATTTGGTATTCGTTTGATATTTTGATGAGATGTATGTTGTCTTTTCTCTAGTGATGTTATGTGAACGTCGACTAGATGCACTTCACCATGATTTGGGCCTAAGGGTATACGTTGGGAAGTAATAAGTAGATGATGGGTTGCTAGAGTGACAGAAGCTTAAACCCTAGTTTATGCGTTGCTTCGTAAGGGGCTGATTTGGATCCACATGTTTCATGCTATGGTTAGGTTTACCTTAATACTTTTGTTGTAGTTGCGGATGCTTGCAATATAGGTTAATCATAAGTGGGATGCTTGTTCAAGTAAGAACAACACCCAAGCACCGGTCCACCCACATATCAAATTATCAAAGTATCGAACACGAATCATATGAACGTGATGAAAACTAGCTTGACGATATTCCCATGTGTCCTCGGGAGCGCTTTTCCTATTATAAGAGTTTGTTCCGGCTTCTCCTTTGCTACAAAAGGGATTGGGCCATCTTGCTGCACTTTATTTACTTTTGTTACTTGTTGCTCGCTACAATTTATCTTATCACAAAACTATCTGTTACCACTTATTTCAGTACTTGCAGAGAATACCTTGCTGGAAACCGCTTATCATTTCCTTCTGCTCCTCGTTGTGTTCGACACTCTTACTTATTGAAAGGACTACGATAGATCCCCTATACTTGTGGGTCATCAAGACTCTTTTCTGGCGCCGTTGCCGGGGAGTGAAGCGCCTTTGGTAGGTGGAATTTGGTAAGGAAAATTTATATAGTGTGTTGAAATTTACTGTCACTTGTTACTATGGAAAGTAATCCTCTGAGGGGCTTGTTCGGGGTATCTTCACTCTGACCAGTAGAGCAAAGAGTTGCTCCTCAACCTACTGAACCTACTGAAAATGAAAATGAAAATGTCTGCTTTGAAATTCCTTCGGGTATGATAGAAAAACTGCTAGCTAATCCTTTTGCAGGAGATGGAAAAATGCATCCTGATGAGCACCTAATATATGTTGATGAAGTTTGTGGATTATTTAAGCTTGCAGGTGTACCCGGAGATGTTGTTAAGAAGAAGGTCTTCCCTTTATATTTGAGGGAAGATGCATTGACATGGTATAGGCTATGTGATGATACGGGGTCCTGGAACTACAAACGATTGAAATTGGAATTTCACTAGAAGTTTTATCCTATGCATCTTGTTCATCATGATCGCAATTATATATATATAATTTTTGGCCCCACGAAGGATAAAGCATCGATCAAGCTTGGGGAAGGCTTAAATCAATGTTATATTCATGCCCCAATCATGAGCTCTCAAGAGAGATGATTATTCAAAATTTATATGCTCGGCTTTCTGATAACAATTGCACCATGCTCGATACTTCTTGTGTTGGCTCTTTTATGATGAAGACTATTGAATTCAAATGGGATTTATTGGAAAGAATTAAACGCAACTCTGACGATTGGGAGTCAAGTATGACACCTAAGTTTGATTGTGTTAAATCTATTATGGATACCGATGTTTTCCGTAAATTTGGCACTAAATATGGACTTGACTCTAAAATAGTAGCTTCTTTCTGTGAATCTTTTGCTACTTATGTTGATCTCCCCAAGGAGAAGTGGTTTAAATATCATCTTCCCATAGAAGTAAAAGTAGTTGTACCTATTAAAGTTGAAGAAAAGACTATCACTTGTAATGATCCTATTGTTCCTACTTCTTATGTTGAGAAACCACCTTTCCCTGTTAGGATAAAGGATCATGCTAAAGCTTCAACTGTGGTTCGTAAAAGCAATATTAGAACATATACACCTCCTGAGCAAGTTAAAGTTGAACCTAATATTGCTATTGTTAAAGATCTTTTGGCTTATAATATTGATGGGCATGTTATTTATTTCTGTGATGAAACTGCTAGAATTGCTAAACCTTGTGCTAAATATAAACCTAGACCTGTGGTAGGCATGCCTGTCATTTTTGTTAAAATAGGAGATCATTGTTATCATGGCGTATGTGATATGGGTGCCAGTGCTAGTGCAATACCTATTGACCTATATAGAGAAACTATGCACGATATTGCACCTGTTGAGTTAGAAGATATTGATGTCACAATTAAACTTGCCAATAGAGATACTATTTCACCAATGGGAATTGTTAGAGATGTTGAAGTATTGTGTGGGAAAACTAAATATACTGCTGATTTTATTGTTCTTGGTTCCCCACAAGATAGCCTTTGTCCCATTATATTTGGTAGACCCTTCTTAAACACTGTTAATGCTAAGATAGATTGCAAAAAGGATGTTGTTGCTATCGGTTTAGATGATATGTCTCATGAATTTAATTTCTCTAAATTTAGTAGACAACACCGTGAAGAAGAATTACCTAGTAAGGATGAAATATTGGTCTTGCTTCTATTGCCGTACCTCCTAGTGATCCTTTAGAACAATATTTGCTAGACCATGAAAATGATATGTTTATGAATGAAAGAAGGGAAATAGATGAAGTATACTTTAAACAGGAACCTATTCTGAAACACAATTTTCCTGTTGAAATCCTAGGGGATCCTCCTCCACCCAAGGGTGATCCCGTGTTTGAGCTTAAACCGTTGCCTGATACTCTTAAATATGCTTATCTTGATGAGAAAAAGATATATCCTGTTATTATTAGTGCTAACCTTTCAGAGCATGAGGAAGAGAGATTATTGAAAACTCCGAAGAAGCACCGTGCTGCTATTGGGTATACTCTTGATGATCTTAAGGGCATTAGTCCCTATGTCAACATAAAATAAATTTGGAAGAAGGTGCTAAACCAGTTCGTGATCATCAACGACGGCTGAATTCTAAAATGAAAGAAGTGGTAAGAAAGGAAATACTAAAGCTCCTTGAGGCAGGTATAATCTATCCCGTTGCTGATAGTTAGTGGGTAAGTCATGTCCATTGTGTCCCTAAGAAGGGAGGTATTACTGTCGTTCCTAATGATAAAGATGAATTGATTCCTCAAAGAATTATTACAAGTTATAGGATGGTAATTGATATCCGCAAATTAAATAAGGCCACTAAAAAGTATCATTACCCCTTACCTTTTATCGATCAAATGCTAGAAAGATTATCCAAACATACATATTTTTGCTTTCTAGATGGTTATTCTGGTTTCTCTCAAATACCTATGTCAGCCAAGGATCAATCAAAGACCACTTTTACTTGCCCTTTTGGTACTTTTGCTTATAGAGGTATGCCTTTTGGTTTATGTATTGCACATGCTACCTTTCAAAGATGCATGATGGCTATATTCTCTGACTTTTGTGAAAAGATTTGTGAGGTTTTCATGGACAATTTCTCTGTCTATGGGTCTTCCTTTGATGATTGCTTGAGCAACCTTGATCGAGTTTTGCAGAGATGTGAAGAAACTAATCTTGTCTTGAATTGGGAAAAGTGCCACTTTATGGTTAATGAAGGTATTGTCTTGGGGCATAAAGTTTCTGAGAGAGGTATTGAAGTTGATAAAGCCAAGGTTGATGATATTGAAAAGATGCCATGTCCCAAGGACATCAAAGGTATAAGAAGTTTTCTTGGTCACGCTGGTTTTTATAGGAGGTTCATTAAGGACTTCTCAAAAATTTCTCGGCCTCTGACTAATTTATTACAAAAGGATATACCATTTGTCTTTGATGATGATTGTGTAGAAGCATTTGAAATACTTAAGAAATCATTGATCTTTGCACCTATTGTTCAGCCACCTGATTGGAATTTACCCTTTGAAATTAGGTGTGATGCTAGGATTATGCTGTAGGTGCTGTTCTAGGGCAAAGAGTTGATAAGAAATTAAATGTTATTCAATATGTTAGTAAAACCCTAGACAATTCTCAAAGAAATTATGCTACTACTGAAAAAGAATTCTTAGCAGTTGTATTTGCTTGTGATAAGTTCAGACCTTATATTGTGGATTCTAAAGTAACTATTCACACTGATCATGCTGCTATTAAATATCTTATGGAAAAGAAAGATGCTAAACCTAGGCTTATTAGATGGGTTCTCTTGCTACAAGAATTTGATTTACGTATTGCTGATAGAAAGGGAGCTGAGAACCCCATTGAAGACAACTTGTCTTGGTTAGAAAATGTGCTTGATGACCCACTACCTATTGATGATAGCTTTCCTGATGAGCAATTAAATGTCATAAATGCTTCTCATACTGCTCCATGGTATGCTGATTATGCTAATAACATTGTTGCCAAATTCATACCACCTAGTTTCACATACCAGCAAAAGAAAAAGTTCTTCTATGATTTGAGACATTACTTTTGGGATGACCCACATCTTTATAAATAAGGAGTAGATGGTGTTATTAGACGTTGTGTACCTGAGCATGAACAGGTACAGATCCTACGCAAGTGTCACTCCGAAGCTTATGGAGGACACCATGCTGGAGATAGAACTGGACATAAGGTATTGCAATCTGGTTTTTATTGGCCTACTCTCTTCAAAGATTCCCGTAAGTTTGTCTTATTTTGTTATGAATGTCAAAGAATTGGTAATATTAGTAGACGTCAAGAAATGCCTATGAACTATTCACTCGTTATTGAACCATTTGACGTTTGGGGCTTTGACTATATGGGACCTTTTCCTGCCTCTAATGGATATACACATATTTTTAGTTGCTGTTGATTACGTTACTAAGTGGGTAGAAGCTATTCCAACTAGTAATGCTGATCATAACACTTCTATTAAAATTCTTAAAGAAGTTATTTCTCCAAGATTTGGAGTCCCTAGATATTTAATGACTGATGGTGGTTCACATTTTATTCATGGTGCTTTCCGTAAAATGCTTGCTAAATATGATGTTAATCATAGAATTGCATCTCCTTATCACCCACAGTCTAGTGGTCAAGTAGAATTAAGTAATAGAGAGCTCAAATTAATTTTGCAAAAGACTGTTAATAGATCTAGAAAGAATTGGTGCAAGAAACTTGATGATGCATTATGGGCCTATAGAACTGCATATAAAAATCCTATGGGTATGTCTCCGTATAAAATGTTTTATGGAAAAGCATGTCACTTACCTCTCGAACTAGAACACAAGGCATATTGGGCTATTAAAGAGCTCAATTATGATTTCAAACTTGCTGGTGAGAAGAGGTTATTTGACATTAGCTCACTTGATGAATGGAGAACCCAAGCCTATGATAATGCCAAATTATTTAAAGAAAAAGTTAAAAGATGGCATGACAAAAGAATACAAAAGCGTGAGTTTAATGTAGGTGATTATGTATTTCTATAGAACTCTCGTTCAAGATTTTTTGCAGGAAAACTTCTCTCTAAATGGGAAGGTCCTTACATTATCGAGGAGGTCTATCGTTCCGGTGCCATAAAAATCAACAACTTCGAAGGCACAAATCCGAAGGTGGTGAACGGTCAAAGAATCAAACATTATATCTCAGGTAATCCCATAAATGTTGAAACCAATGTTATTGAAACCGTAACCCTGGAGGAATACATAAGGGACACTTTCCGAAATGTTTCAGACTCCGAAAAGGAATAGGTATGTGGTACGATAAGTAAACCAACTCCAAAACAGTTTTTAAGGCAATATTTCTCCATTTTGGAATATTTAGAAAAATAGAAAAATAAGAAGCAGTCCGGAAGGACACGAGGCCTCCACGAGGGTGGAGGGCGCGCCCCCTACCTCGTGGGCACCTCATGTGCTCTCCGGACTCCATTTTCGTACACGACACGTATTTTGGTTGGTAAAAATTCATTATATAATCTCCCGGGGGTTTTGACTCCCGTATCACGCAATTACCCTCTGTTTGTGTTTCGAGCTGTTGCTGCTGCAGATTAGAGCAAGATGTATTCGCAAGAGTCAGCCGGGGAGAGCCGGGTGTCTCGTCCGGCACCGGGATCAATGACAAACAACAATGTCGACCTCTTTGGGCCAACAACGGAGGAAGAGATGGAGGCTGATTTGAAGAGGATAGATGCCATGGAAGAGGATCAAGAAGTCACTTCCCGCTTCCGAGCTGGATTCACAATGGGAGAACTGCAGAGCTCGACTATTCCAAACTCGGTTATCCCTTCCAATGTTAGATTTCCTTATTATGAGAATATGAAAAAGAGTGTCACTGGTTCTCCCGCAGCTATGCAGCGCCCTTGGGTGCAGGGAGCTTTGGCTGTTACAGGAAAAATCCAAAAGGAAATAATGGACCTCAAGCAGCAAGTCAATAAGCTCGAGGAGGAGAATCGTATCCTGAGGGGCATCATCACCTAGAATATCACATCACCATCCCCGAAAAGAGAGACATAATCACATGGCTATGGGCACTCCCCTTGGCAACTGCCAAGCTTGGGGGAGTGCCCCGGTATCGTATCACCATCACTTTTATCTTTACCGTTTTTCTTAGTTTGATCCTTTTGGTAATATCTTGATCTAGTAGCATAAAGTTTTCAGTATGATCTAGTTGTGAGTTTTGCTTTATGATCCTTCTATGTAATCGAGTCCATGAGCTATATAATAAATATTAGTATTGAGTCAAGGGCTTGATTATTTTGCCATGATCCTAAGTGAATAAAAGAAAAGAGAAAGAAATAAAAAGAAACAAAGAGATCATATGGATCTTATGGAGAGTAATGAGCTCACATAGAAAAAGTATGATGAATAAAAGTTGTTGAGAGTTGACAAACATTGTTTTGGTCATCGTTGCAATTAATAGGAAGTAATAAATAAAGAGAGGTTTTCACATATAAATATACTATCTTGGAGATCTTTTATGATTGTGAGCACTCATTAAAATATGACATGTTAAAGAGTTGATGTTGGATAAGGAAGACAACATAATAGCTTATGTTTTCTTACATCTGAGATAAATTATATTGTCATGGATCATCCAACATGGTTGAGCTTGCCTTTCCCCCTCATGCTAGCCAAATTCATCGCACCAAGTAGATATACTACTTGTGCTTCCAAATACCCTTAAACCAGTTTTGCCATGAGAGTCCACCATACCTACCTATGGATTGAGTAAGATCTTCCAAGTAAGTTGTCATCGGTGCAAAGCAATAAAAATTGCTCTCTAAATATGTATGACTTATTAGTGTGGGAGAAAATAAGCTTTATACGATCATGTGATATGGAAGAAATAAAAGCGACAGACTGCATAATAAAGGTCCATATCACAAGTGGCAATATAAAGTGACGTTCTTTCACATTAAGATTTTGTGCATCCAACCATAAAAGCGCATGACAACCTCTGCTTCCATCTGCGAAGGGCCTATCTTTTACTTTTACCACCTACCTTGCATAAGAGTCATGGTGATCTTCACCCTTCCTTTTTACATTTTATCCTTTGGCAAGCACAGTATGTTGGAAAGATCCTGGTATATATGGCTAACTGGATGTGAGTTTTCATGAACTATTATTGTTGACATTACCCTTGAGGTAAAACGTTGGGAGGCAAAACTATAAGCCCCTATCTTTCTCTGTGTCCGATTAAAACTCCATACCCATAAGTATTGTGTGAGTGTCAGCAATTGTGAAAGACTATACGATAGTTGAGTATGTGGACTTGCTGAAGAGCTCTTATATATTGACTCTTTCCTATGTTATGATAAATTGCAATTGCTCCAATGACTGAGATTATAGTTTGTTAGTTTTCAATGAAGTTTATGATTCATACTTGAAATGGTGATTGAATTATTACTCTAGCATAAGAGATCATATGACAAGAATTATATAAGTTGATGTTCTAAGAATGATCATGATGCCCTCATGTCCGTATTTTTTTATCGACACCTCTATCTCTAAACATGTGGACATATTTTTCAATTTTGGCTTTCCCTTGAGGACAAGCGAGGTCTAAGCTTGGGGGAGTTGATACTTCCATTTTGCATCATGCTTTTATATCGATATTTATTGCATTATGGGCTGTTATTACACATTATGTCACAATACTTATGCCTATTCTCTCTTATTTTACAAGGTTTACATAAAGAGGGAGAATGCCGGCAGCTGGGATTCTGGGCTGGAAAAGGAGCAAATATTAGAGACCTATTCTGCACAGCTTCAAAAGTCCTGAAACTTCACGGAAGTCAATTTCAGAATATATAAAAAATACTGAGCGCAAGAAGTTCACCAGGGGGGCCACACCCTGCCCACAAGGGTGGGGGGCGCGCCCTACCCCCCTGGGCGTGCCCCCTACCTCGTGGGCCCCCTGGTGGCCCTCTGATGTCCATCTTCTGCTATATGAAGTCTTTCGATGAGGAAAAAATCACAAGCCATCTTCTCGGACGAAACTTCACAGCCACGAGGCGGAACCAATCTAGGGTTCTGGCGGAGCTGTTCTGCCAGGGAAACTTCCCTCCGGGAGGGGGAAATCATCGCCATCATCATCACCAATGCTCTGCTCATCAGGAGAGGGCAATCTCCATCAACATCTTCACCAGCACCATCTCCTCTCAAAACCCTAGTTCATCTCTTGTATCCAATTCTTGTCTCCAAGTCTGGGATTGGTACTAGTAGTTTGCTAGTAGTGTTAATTACTCCTTGTAGTTGATGCTAGTTGGTTTATTTGGTGGAAGATCATATGTTCAGATCCTATATGCATATTAATACCCCTCTGATTATGAACATGAATATGCTTTGTGAGTAGTTACGTTTGTTCCTGAGGACATGGGAGAAGTCTTGCTATTAGTAGTCATGTGAATTTGGTATTCGTTCGATATTTTGATGAGATGTATGTTGTCTCTCCTCTAGTGGTGTTATGTGAACATCGACTACACAACACTCACCATTATTTGGGCTTAGAGGAAGGCATTGGGAAGTAATAAGTAGATGATGGGTTGCTAGAGTGACAGAAGCTTAAACCCTAGTTTATGCGTTGCTTCGTAAGGGGCTGATTTGGATCCATATGTTTCATGCTATGGTTAGGTTTACCTTAATACTTTTGTTGTAGTTGCAGATGCTTGCAATAGAGGTTAATTATAAGTGGTATGCTTGTCCAAGTAAGGACAGCACCCAAGCACCGGTCCACCCACATATCAGATTATCAAAGTACCGAACGCGAATCATATGAACGTGATGAAAACTAGCTTGGCGTTAATTTCCATGTGTCCTCGGGAGCGCTTTTCTCTGTATAAGAGTTTGTCGAGGCTTGTCCTTTGCTACAAAAAGGATTGGGCCCCCTTGCTGCACTTTATTTACTTTTGTTACTTGTTGCTCGTTACAAATTATCCTATCACAAAACTATCTGTTATCACTTATTTCAGTACTTGCAGAGAATACCTTGCTGGAAACCGCTTATCATTTCCTTCTGCTCCTCGTTGGGTTCGACACTCTTACTTATCAAAAGGACTACGATAGATCCCCTATACTTGTGGGTTATCAGTGGTCTCTAGAGCCCAGCTCGGAATTCCCATATCTACCACCCCTCAAAATTTCAGCTCGATCCGCCGGTTCAAACTCTGGGAACCTTCCGATGAGCGGACCAATTTTCTGATATGTTTTCTGTGTGAATACAAATCTGATTCGAATTCATGTTTCTTTATGAACGTGATATTGGACAACCTTTTTAAAGGAATTTTCTCCTAGGGTATTGTGCGTTGTTCTTAACATGTGCACATGAAATTTTAAGCCTTCTCTGAGGTACTCTTCACCCCCACGCTGGTGTCAAACCAGTCCGGTAACAATGCTCCACGGCTGCCGACCTGCGCTAGACACGTCGTCGCTTTGTTGAGCCGAGCTCAACTTCTTCGGATCATCATCTCGACGAGCCGAACAAGAGTACGGCATTGCGAAGGATGTATCATCACCAACATCGCCACCCCACGGATTACATGGAGTGGGCACACCGGCATCGTCTCACGGTCACTTCATCAAACCGACATTGACCGTGTCACAAGTGACGACCTGCGTTGGCATGGCCGCACTGTTGCTTCTTCAAGGCAATGTCCATCATGCTGAACTGCTTCAACACCTCATCTGACATGACAGCTGGAACACTCCTTACCGACCCGCTCCGTCACCTCGGCTAGACCGGGGGCTTCGCCATCTCTTCATCAACCTACTCCAGAAACTTCGGCATCACCAGCCGACCAGCTTCGTCACGTTAGTTGGACCTGGGGCTTTGCCTCGGCGAGCCAACCTTTGCCAGCATCGCCATGTCGTCGCTTCATCGCCCATCAGGCAATGGGTGTGCGGATCGAGTCCCAATTTTGGGAGTAACTTTTCTTCAGATTACTACAATAGATAAACTAGGTGCTATTAATCCTATTAATTTTTTCTTGCTTGGGTTTACTTTTTCCGAGGAATTATTACTCTGGTTTGTTCCATCATCTGTACACAGGTCTGTCAAGTGATGGCCGCATTAACGGTGGTTGCGTGATGTTTCGGCGAATTTACTGTCTGCAGTTCGGCAAATGCCTCATCAGGGACTCGGACCGCCCTGTGAATACATGCTTTGTCACGCCAGCGCCCTGCACCGATATTGGCTTCGAAGCCAGGCCACATCTCTTTAGAAAAAATGCATAAATTAATTATGCGAGGTTTTTCTTCTGTATTTATATTATTATTTTTTGGACTGCACTATTTTACATGTGTAGGTAATCGACTTCGACTGCATCATGCAGTCACTTCGGCAAACCGACGCCGTCGTCCCAATCGGCGTAAATCGGCTCGCGTGATCACCTTGTTATCGAATTGCCACACCGACATGTTCGGTTGCCTCGGGGACTTCGGCATCATTGAGAGAGCTCTACCTCATCGAGTGTTCGGCACACGGGCCATATTTATTTTATAACTCACTTTGCATAAATTATTAATTATGCAAACGAATTTTTATTCTATTTTATTATTAATACTATTATCTCCGGCTTGCACTATTTTCTGTGCACATGTAAATGATCCGGGTTGGGCAGCGCTGTCACCTCAGCGTACCGACGTACCACGTCACCTCGGCTGGACCGGGGCTTCGTCATCACTTCATTAACCCACACCACGGACTTCGGCGTCATACTGCCGGCCTGCTCCATCGCGTCAGTCGGACTGTTGGTTCCACCCCGCCACATTAGCCATGCGATATATGTTGCCACTTCGGAGTGCCGAGCTCTTCACTCCGCCACGTCGGGACCATCTTGGGGGCTGGGACCTCATCCCGCCATAAGCTCGGGTCGCGCATCGACGCCGAGCACATTAACCAGCTAAGTCGCTTCCATGCTCAGGTTTTTTAATTCTTGTTCGGTTCGACCAAACATTATATTTATGTTAAAATATGTTTGTCAAAAATGAGGTTCGTTAAAAACCACTTTTCTTTGCCTGTGTTAACCGGGGCTCTTAAATTTATATGAGCCATTTTATAATAAGTGTTCTTCTTCTAAGTCGTTGCAAAGTCTTTTCCTACCACTCCTTTCTCGACTCGGGTGTGTGGTCAATAGCCAGATAGCCTGTTTTCTCTCTAAGACCGCTCGAGTTTAGTTCGCTAAACTGGCTTAACAAGCAGTACTCCGCCTTCGGTATAGGAGGTTGCAGCCATAGGCTGACCCGCTTGAAGTCTTGAGATCGGATGTGTCATATTAATGCATGACAGAAGCACAAAAGTAAGACCAATTTTCGGATTGGCACCTAATGACTTGATTTAGTTCAGGCGTAAAGTTTTTACTACCGTTTTTTGGGCTTCCAAGCCTATGAAACTTTTAAACTATTTGTGTGTTTCCAGCATAACTCTCGCAGTGCAACGCTGGACACCTTTAGAGATTCGGCAAAAACATTCTCGGATATTGCTATATATGCATCGGTTTCGAATTATGTCTTTGGTCAATAGTTGGGTTGCCCGGCTCCTGTGCTTGCCTCCTATGTCCCGCTTTGTTCGGCTAGGTGTGCAAAGGGAGAACCGCTGCGATTTCCAGTTCGAATGGTTAAGCACCTCAGTGGAGAAAGCCGAAAACTGACTATCACAATGGGCGAAAACTGGTCAGCGATCCGATGATGGTGTCAAACTATAGATCGATATTGATTACCCCGTGATAAATGATGGGCCTTTCATAACATTGGTCGAAGTGTTAATGGCTAGACTTCGGTCGATGTCGAACACTAACCAGGGGCTCGTAGCTAGCTTTCCCAGTTTAAAGCTCCTATGATTAAGTGAAAGTTATAAAGACCGCATATCTGATTGCCTTGTTTCCGCTAACACAACTGCCTCCGGGCACCGAGACGTCAGCTAAGGGTTGTTTTGTTACTACGGAAACACCATGCGTAGCATCTACAAAGGGGTAGAAGCCGACGATGGGCCACTTTCAAATGATAAACGGTCGGAACGGAGTCAAAATAAATATCATCAACATTTGTATTCATTATACAAGCGTTGCCTTCCGTAATTATCGTTATAAAGCCATAAATATGCATCAATTTTACTTAAGACTTTGGCCAAGCTGGGTTGCCTGGCTCCTGTGCTTACCCCTATGTTCCCGATTGTCCGGCTAGGCGGTAAAGGGAGCACCTCTATGATTGTTACTACCGGGTCATCCGAGTTAGTACCTCAGACTGGGTGAAGCCAAAAGCTAGCGATCTTAAAGGATATAATTGGTCGGCAACGGCGGAAGTGAAAATTTAGGTTCGCTAAAGACCACATAGTTCGGTAACTTTCCCCAAACTGAATCCTCAATAATTTCCTCCCACATTGATCGGAGGTGAGGTTTCATGATCATGATCAGCATGACAACCCAAAGAAAAGAACCGATAGCGGGACTATTTTCTTTGGAAGATGTTTTTTACATTTAATAGCAATATAACATTCTCTCCGCATACCTTTGTTTATAAAGCCATATGGCCGGATTGCCTTGTTTGTCGTAAAACTTTTCCCTTGTAAAGGCTTTATAAAGTAGGACAAACACTCCCGAGCTACTAGCCGAGGAGGTTGAAGCTGATGGTCGGTCAACAAAGTTTTGTACAATGCAGATCCGAGCATTAATGATGTAAATTACTTGGATACACAGAATCATTACACATAAAAATTGTGAGTAGAATCCATTTACTTCCACCCATCTTTTAAACCCCTTGGGGCCTACCTTGGCGAGCTCGGATTTCGACCAGCTTTAAGCTCCTTCAAAAGATCTTATTCTCTTTTTCAGAAGTTTATGATAAACACAATGAATTTTTCTGTCAAATGGATATCGATCCTTAATTCGGTTACCCATGCCCACATTAAGGATCGGGGGCTACTAGGCTTCACGCTCATTATTTATAAATATTAAAGGGTCACATCGATCCCCATATCTGGTGTTGCCACCCGACCAGTGGCTCGGGGGCTACTGCATTGCCTATTCAATGCAAAAAATTCAAAGTGCTCAGTGTTCCTCATGACTGAATTATGGACAAGCGCGTCTTCGGACAACAATAAGTATCATCTGGGACTTATCCGGCATCAAGCTAATATATCACGGTGACTTCTCATGACTCTCTCTCAGGGGCCCGTCCGCCAATCACTATTACCTCTAATATATTACATTGCGTTTCTATTCCTACGTATGTTGCCGAGCTAGGACTTATCCTCAGGCCGAATTCGCGAATCGACCTGAGTCTCAGGGGCTACTAGGATTAGCGGTTTCATGTTTTCCTTCAGGTGCATCTCGGGTTTTAGACCGACACACACCTTGAGGGCTACCGGTTATACATATTGATAGCAAATAAATTTACACGCATCGAAAATAAAACCCGCAAGCAATCAGCCCATGACCGAGGTGTTGAACCACCTCGAAAGCATTTCGGGATATAGCTCGGACGCAAGTGGCTGGCTCCATAGAGGGGATTTCCGGCATTAAGCTCGGCTAAAGTCCTTCAGTTTTTTTAACCAAGGTGATCTATGACACCTCGGATATAGTTCGGCATTGGAGCTCGTATACAGTCCGACGTTGGAGCTCGGATACAGTCCGGCGTTGGAGCTCGGATACATTCCGACGTTGGAGCTCGAAAGCGGTCCGGCGTTGGTGCTTGGTTGCAAAAATACCTTGAATGCAGTCCAGTATTGGAGCTCGGATAAAATAGGACACCGCGGCACAGGAACAACTTCAAACCCGAGGTGTGGCATAAAAAATAACAAGGCATTGATAAAGGCCGAGAACTTAAAGGGGCTCCTCAGATACCCGACGTGTAAACCCTTCGGATTCACTTCGGCGATCCTCAAGATCGAAGATGAGAAGATTTGTTGAACCAATTTTCAAGACTGACAACCGAAGACGAAGAACAGTTTGGAAGAACTGAGGAGCGTCCCCAACTTGAAGACCGGCTCAGGGGGCTACTAACGGTGTCCTGGACCGGGGGGTACTCACCACGTCGTCTCTGGATCAGATGGATTGGGCCGAGGACCCCCATGACCGTTTACTCATGGCCCAGTTCGGATAACCGATGTATACACGAGGAAGATTCCACAAGACTTGGTGATCAAGACAAGGACTCCTCTCCACTAACGTATTCGACTAGGACTCTTGTTATCCTAGGCATCCAGTACTATATAAGCCGAGGTCGGGCTAGTCGATAGGGATATGCTAGATCATTATGACATTATTCATCATACCCTCAGGTTTTAGACCACAATATATGATCTCGAGGTAGATCAACTCTGTACTTGATACTCCATCAATATAAGCAAGAGCAGGACGTAGGGTTTTACCTCCATCAAGAGGGCCCGAACCTGGGTAAAACATTATATCCTTCGTTCCTGTTACCATTGATCTGAGAATCCATAGCTCGGGACCCCCTACCCCGAGATCTGTCGGTTTTGACACCGACACCAGGCGCTTCTCCGGCCCATTGGGTGTCTTCTGGTCCAAAAAATTCCACAAAATGTTTTGCTGTGTTTGGACTCCATTTGGTATTGATTATCTACGATGTAAAAAACATGCAAAAAAACAACTGGCACTTGGCACTATGTCAATAGGTTAGTACCAAAAAATGATATAAAATGACTATAAAATGATTATAAAACATCCAAGATTGATAATATAATAGCATGGAACAATCAAAAATTATAGATACATTGGAGACGTATTGCTACCTCTTTTAGCATTGCGTTTGTTTTCCCCGAAGAGGAATGGATGATGTAGCAAAGTAGCGTAAGTATTTCCCTCAGTTTTTGAGAACCAAGGTATCAATCCAGTAGGAGGCTACACGCAAGTCCCTCATACTTGCACAAACAAATAAATCCTCGCAACCAACGCAAATAGGGGTTGTCAATCCCTATAGGGCCACTTACGAGAGTGAGATCTGATAGATATGATAAAGATAATATTTTTGGTATTTTTATGATAAAGATGCAAAGTAAAATAAAGCAAAGTAAATAAATAAGTAGTAGGAGATTGATATGATAAAGATAGACCCGGGGGCCATAGGTTTCACTAGTGGCTTCTCTTGAGAGCATAAGTATTCTACGGTGGGTGAACAAATTACTGTTGAGCAATTGACAGAATTGAGCATAGTTATGAGAATATCTAGGTATGATCATGTATATAGGCATCACGTCCGAGACAAGTAGACCGAAACGATTCTTCATCTACTACTATTACTCCACTCATCGACCGCTATCCAGCATGCATCTAGAGTATTAAGTTAAAAACAAAGTAACGCCTTAAGCAAGATGACATGATGTAGAGGGATAGTTTCATGCAATATGATAAAAACCCCATCTTGTTATCCTCGATGGCAACAATACAATACGTGCCTTGCTGCCCCTTCTGTCACTGGGAAAGGACATCGCAAGATCGAACCCAAAGCTAAGCACTTCTCCCATGGCAAGAACAACCAATCTAGTAGGCCAAACCAAACTGATAATTCGAAGAGACTTGCAAAGATAACCAATCATACATAAAAGAATTCAGAGAAGATTCAAATATTATTCATAGATAGACTTGATCATAAACCCACAATTCATCGGTCTCAACAAACACACCACAAAAAGAAGATTACATCGAATAGATCTCCACAAGAGAGGTGGAGAACATTGTATTGAGATCCAAAAAGAGAGAAGAAGCCATCTAGCTACTAACTATGGACCCGTAGGTCTGAGGTGAACTACTCACACTTCATCGGAGAGGCTATGGTGTTGATGTAGAAGCCATCCGTGATCGATGCCCCCTCCGGTGGAGCTCCGGAACAGGCCCCAAGATGGGATCTCGTGGATACAGAAAGTTACAGCGGTGGAATTAGGGTTTTGGCTCCGTGGCTGATCGTTTGAGGGTACGTGGATATATATAGGAGGAAGAAGTATGTCGGTGGAGCACCAGGGGGCCCACGAGGGTGGAGGGCGCGCCTGGGGGGGGGCAGGCGCGCCCCACTAACTCATGGCCTCCTGTTAGTTGGCTTGACGTAGGGTCCAAGTATCCTGAGATGTATTCAGTGAGAAAATCACATTCCCGAAGGTTTCATTCCATTTGGACTCCGTTTGATATTCCTTTTCTTCGAAACCCTAAAACAGGCAAAAAATAGAAATTCTGGGCTGGGCCTTCGGTTAATAAGTTAGTCCCAATAATAATATAAAAGTGGATAATAAAGCCCAATAATGTCCAAAATAGTAGATAATATAGCATGGAGAAATCAAAAATTATAGATACGTTGGAGACGTATCAAGCATCCCCAAGCCTAATTCATGCTCGTCCTCGAGTAGGTAAATGATAAAACAGAATTTTTGATGCGGAGTGCTACTTGTCATAATTTTAATGTAAATCTTCTTAATTGTGGTATGAATATTCAGATCCGAAAGATTCAAGACAAAAGTTCACATTGACATAGAAAATAATAATACTTCAAGCATACTAACAAAGCAATTATGTCTTCTCAAAATAACATGGCTAAAGAAAGTTATCCCTACAAAATCATATAGTCTGGCTATGCTCTATCTTCACCACACAAAATATTTAAATCATGCACAACCCCGATGACAAGCCAAGCAATTGTTTCATACTTTTGACATTCTCAAAACTTTTTCAATCTTCACGCAATACATGAGTGTGAGCCATGGATATAGCACTATAGGTCGAATAGAATGGTGGTTGTGGAGAAGACAAAAAGGGAGAAGATAGTCTCACATCAACTAGGCGTATTGACGGGCTATGGAGATGCCCATTAATAGATATCAATGTGAGTGAGTAGGGATTGCCATGCAACGGATGCACTAGAGCTATAAGTATATGAAAGCTCAAAAAGAACTAAGTGGGTGTGCATCCAACTCGCTTTCTCATGAAGACCTAGGGCAATTTTGAGGAAGCCCATCATTGGAATATACAAGCCAAGTTCTATAATGAAAAATTCCCACTAGTATATGAAAGTGATAACATGAGAGACTCTCTACTATGAAGATCATGGTGCTACTTTGAAGCACAAGTGTGGTAAAAAGATAGTAACATTGTCCCTTCTCTCTTTTTCTCTCATTTTTTTGGCCTTTTCTCTTTTTTTTGTGGCCTCTTTTCTTTTTTTTATTTTCCTCCGGAGTCTCATCCCGACTTATGGGGGAATCATAGTCTCCATCATCCTTTCCTCACTTGGGACAATGCTCTAATAATGATGATCATCACACTTTTATTTTTCTTACAACTCAATGATTACAACTCGATACTTAGAACAAGATATGACTCTATATGAATGCCTCCGGCGGTGTACCAGGATATGCAATGATGCATGAGTGACAAGTATGAAAGAATTATGAACGGTGGCTTTGCCACAAATACTATGTCAACTACATGATCATGCTAAGCAATATGACAATGATGGAGTGTGTCATAAACAGAACGGTGGAAAGTTGCATGGCAATATATCTTGGAATGGATATGGAAATGCCATAATAGGTAGGTATGGTGGCTGTTTTGAGGAAGGTATATGGTGGGTGTATGATACCGGCGAAAAGGTGCGCGATATTAGAGAGGCTAGCAAAGGTGGAAGCGTGAGAGTGCGTATAATCCATGGACTCAACATTAGTCATAAAGAACTCATATACTTATTGCAAAAATCTACAAGTTATCGAAGCAAAGTATTACACGCATGCTCCTAGGGGGATAGATTGGTAGGAAAAGATCATCGCTCCTCCCCGACCGCCACTCGTAAGGAAGACAATCAATAAATAAATCATGCTCCGACTTCATAACATAACGGTTCACCATACATGCATGCTACGGGAATCACAAGCTTCAACACAAGTATTTCTCAAATTCACAACTACTCAACTAGCATGACTTTAATATCACCATCTCCATGTCTCAAAACAATTATCAAGTATCAAACTTATCATAGTATTCAACACACTCATAAGAGAATTTTTATTATTAATCTTGCATACCAAGCATATTAGGATTTTAAGCAAATTACCATGCTATTTAAGACTCTCAAAATAATCTAAGTGAAGCATGAGAGATCAATAGTTTCTATAAAACAAATCCACCACCGTGCTCTAAAATATATAAGTGAAGCACTAGAGCAAAATTATATAACTCAAAAGATATTAGCGAAGCACAAAGAGTATTCTAACAAATTCCAGATCATGTATGGCTCTCTCAAAAGGTGTGTATAGCAAGGATGATTGGGGTAAACTAACAAATAAAGACTCAAATCATACAAGACGCTCCAAGCAAAACACATATCATGTGGTAAATAAAAATATAGCTCCAAGTAAAGTTACTGATAGAAGTAGACGAAAGAGGGGATGCCTTCTGGGGCATCCCCAAGCTTTTGCTTTTAGGTGTCCTTAGATTATCTTGGGGGTGCCATCGGAATCCCCAAGCTTAGGCTCTTGCCACTCCTTGCTCCATAATCCATCCAATCTTTACCCAAAACTTGAAAACTTCACAACACAAAACTTAAAGTAGAAAATCTCATGAGCTCCGTTAGCGAAAGAAAACAAAAGACCACTTCAAGGTACTATAATGAACTCATTCTTTATTTATATGGGTGTTATACCTACTGTATTCCAACTTCTCTATGGTTTATAAACTAATTTACTAGCCATAGATTCATCAAAATAAGCAAACAACACATGAAAAACAGAATCTGTCAAAAACAGAACAGTCTGTAGTAATCTGTAGCTAGCGCAACAGGGGGCCCAAGAGGGTGGAGGGCGCGCCTGGGGGGGCAGGCATGCCCCCTACCTCGTGGCCTCCTGTTAGTTGGCTTGACGTAGGGTCCAAGTCTCCTGAGTTGTATTCGGTGAGAAAATCACGTTCCCGAAGGTTTCATTCCGTTTGGACTCCGTTTGATATTCCTTTTCTTTGAAACCCTAAAACGGGCAAAAAACAACAATTCTGGGCTGGGCCTCCGGTTAATAAGTTAGTCCCAAAAATAATATAAAAGTGGATAATAAAGCCCAATAATGTCCAAAACAGTAGATAATATAGCATGGAGCAATCAAAAATTATAGATACGTTGGAGACGTATCACGTATCAAACCTATGGCTGAGGCATAGGGAATGACTTCCATTTTCTCTCTATCTTCTACAGTGGTCGGGCATTGAGTCTGACTCAATTTCACACCTTGTAAGACAGGCAAGAACCCTTTCTTTGACTGATCCATTTTGAACTTCTTAAAAACGTTATCAAGGTATGTGCTTTGTGAAAGTCAAGTTAAGCGTCTTAATCTATCTCTATAGATCTTGATACCCAATATATAAGCAACTTCACCGAGGTCTTTCATTGAAAAACTCTTATTCAACTATGCTTTTATGCTATCCAGAAATTCTATATCATTCCCAATCAAAAATATGTCATCCACATATAATATTAGAAATGCTACAGAGCTCCCACTCACTTTTTCGTAAATACATGCTTCTCCAAAAGTCCGTATAAAACCCTATGCTTTGATCACCTCATCAAAGCATATATTCCAACTCCGAGATGCTTGCACCAGTCCATAAATGGATCGCTGGAGCTTGCACACTTCGTTAGCACCTTTAGGATCGACAAAACCTTCTGGTTGCATCATATACAACTCTTCTTTAAGAAATCCATTAAGGAATGCAGTTTTGACATCCATTTGCCAGATTTCATAATCATAAAATGTGGCAATTGCTAACATGATTCGGACAGACTTAAGCATCGCTACAGGTGAGAAGGTCTCATCGTAGTCTACTCCTTGAACTTGTCGAAAACCTTTCGCAACAAGTCGAACTTTGTAGATAGTAACAATACCATCAGCTTCAGTCTTATTCTTGAAGATCCATTTATTCTTTATGGCTCGCCGATCATCAGGTAAGTCAACCAAAGTCCACACTTTGTTCTCATACATGGATCCTATCTCAGATTTCATGGCCTCAAGCCATTTATCAGAATCTGGGCTCATCATCGCGTCCTCGCAGTTCATAGGTTTGTCATGGTCTAGTAACATGGCTGCCAGAACAGGATTACCATACCACTCAGGTGTGGAACGTGCTCTGGTTGACCTATGAGGTTCGGTAGTGACTTGATCTGAAGTTTCATGATCATTATCATTAGTTTCCTCTCTAGTTGGTGTAGGCATCACTGGAACTGATTTTTGTGATGAGCTACTTTCCATTCCAAGAGAAGGTACAATTACCTCATCAAGTTCTACATTCCTCCCACTCGCTTCTTTCGAGAGAAACTCCTTCTCTCGAAAGGATCCATTCTTAGCAACAAATATCTTGCCTTCGGATCTGTGATAGAAGGTGTACCCAACAGTTTCTTTTGGGTATCCTATGAAGACGCACTTCTTCGATTTGGGTTCGAGCTTATCAGGCTGAAGCTTTTTCACATAAGCATCGCAACTCCAAACGTTAAGAAACGACAGCTTAGGTTTCCTGCCAAAGAACAGTTCATACGGTGTCGTCTCAATGGATTTAGATGATGCCCTATTTAAAGTGAATGCAGTTGTCTCTAATGCATAGCCCCAAAATGATAGTGGTAAATCGGTAAGAGACATCATAGATCGCACCATATCTAATAAAGTATGGTTACGGTGTCCGGACACACCATTACGCGGTGGTGTTCCAGGTGGCTTGAGTTGTGTAACTATTCCACATTATTTTAAATGAAGGCCAAACTCGTAACTCAAATATTCGCCTCCGCGGTCAGATCATAGAAACTTTATTTTCTTGTTACGATGATTCTCCACTTCACTCTAAAATTCTTTGAACTTTTCAAATATTTCAGACTTGTGTTTCATCAAGTAGATATACCCATATCTGCTCAAATCATCTATGAAGGTCAGAAAATAATGATACCCGCCATGAGCCTCGACACTCATTGGACCGCATACATCGGTATGTATTATTTCTAATAAGTCAGTGGCTCGCTCCATTGTTCCGGAGAATGGAGTCTTAGTCATCTTGCCCATGAGGCATGGTTCGCAAGCATCAAATGATTCATAATCAAGTGGTTCCAAAAGTCCATCCGCATGGAGTTTCTTCATGCGCTTTACACCAATACGACCTAAACGGCAGTGCCACAAATATGTTGCACTATCATTATCAACTTTGCATCTTTTGGCATCAATACTATGAATATGTGTATCACCATGATCGAGATTCAACAACAACAGACCACTCTTCAAGGGTGCATGACCATAAAAGATATTACTCATATAAATAGAACAATAATTATTCTCTGATTTAAATGAATAACCGTCTTGCATTAAACAAGATCCAGATATAATGTTCATGCTCAACGCTGGCACCAAATAACAATTATTCAGGTCTAAAACTAATCCTGAAGGTAGATGTAGAGGTAGCGTGCCGACGACGATCACATCGACCTTGGAACCATTCCCGATGCGCATCGTCACCTCGTCCTTAGCCAATGTTCGTTTAATCTGTAGCCCTGTTTCAAGTTACAAATATGAGCAACCGAACCGTTATCAAATACCCAGGAACTACTACGAGCATTATGTAACGCCCGGATAATCTTGCTACAGTAATCCCACGCTAATCATGGCACGTCATCCCGATTACTGTTGCTATCCTCGCAGTAATTCAAAACCGTTCAAATTCAAAATTCAAATTGATGAAAACAATAAAAATTTTCAAAATTTAAAATAAAATTGTTCGGTGGTTGACGAATATTACAAGGGTAATTATAGTGCAACAGGCATATTTTTATAAAATGGCTAAATGGATTAAATGATTTAAACAGAAAAGAAATAATAAAAGAAAATACAAAAGAAAAGAAAAACAGAAAAAAAAGGAGGGAACCCCCCCCCT
>NC_041380.1:440390498-440390702 GCF_002162155.2 Triticum dicoccoides
CCCGGCCTCGCTTCGTCCGCCCCGACGCACCGTCCTGGCCACCCCCCCTTGCTCGCCGCCGTATGGGCAGCTCCTGCCGGCCCGCGTCGCCGGTGGCGCCCTGCTGCTTCCCCGTCGACGTTTCCCCTCCGGTGGCCGCCCGGCCTTGCCCCGTCCTCCTCGCCCCGGCGGTTTGGGCGAATGCCCAGTCGGGCGCCCGCACCC
>NC_041380.1:440390712-440399198 GCF_002162155.2 Triticum dicoccoides
CCGCCCCGACGCACCGTCCTGGCCACCCCCCCTTGCTCGCCGCCGTATGGGCAGCTCCTGCCGGCCCGCGTCGCCGGTGGCGCCCTGCTGCTTCCCCGTCGACGTTTCCCCTCCGGTGGCCGCCCGGCCTTGCCCCGTCCTCCTCGCCCTGGCGGTTTGGGCGAATGCCCAGTCGGGCGCCCGCACCCGCGCCCGGTCGGCCCCCTTGGCCACTGCCGGGTGGGGCCCGATACCCTCTGGGCCACAGACACATGGGGCCCGCCCCGAGAACGCAAAAAAATAAAAATAAAAATAAAAAAATAAATAAATAATAAATAATAAAATAAATAAAAACAATAAATATAATTAATAAAATTAAAATGATTTAATAAAATTATTAATTAATTAATTAATTAAGTTAATTAATCCGGTTTAATTAAATTAATTAACTAGTTAAGTTTAATTAAACTGTAATTAGATTAACCTAAACCCTAATTAATTTAAATAGAGAATGACAGGTGGGTCCCACTGGACCCACATGTCAGGGTTGACTCAGTCAACCCCTGTTGACTGCTGACGTCAGCATGACATCATGCTGACGTCATAAATACATTTTTTCGAATTAATTAAATAAATAATTAAATTCCAAAATTGTTAAAATCTTTTAAAAATCATATCTTTTAATCCGTAACTCGGATTAAAATATTTTCAACATGAAAGTTGCTCAGAACGACGAGACGATTCTGGATACGCAGTCCGTTCGTCCGCCACACACCCCTAACCTATCGAACTCGCAACTCTTCCCCTCCGGTTCATCTGTCCGAAAACGCGAAACACCGGGAATACTTTCCCGGATGTTTCCCCCCTTCGTCGGTATCACCTACTACCGCGATTGGGCACACCTAGCATCGTTACTTGTCATGTCATGCATCGTTATGCATTTGTTTGCATTGTATTCATTGTTTCTTCCCCCTCTTCTCTCCGGTAGACTACGAGACCGACGCTGCTGCTGCCCAGTTCGACTACGGAGTTGACGACCCCTCTCTCTTGCCAGAGCAACCAGGCAAGCCCCCCCTTGATCACCAGATATCGCCTATTCTACTCTATACTGCTTGCATTAGAGTAGTGTAGCATGTTACTGCTTTCGTTAATCCTATTCTGATGCATAGCCTGACATTGTCGCTACATCTGTTGATACTTACCTGCAATCCTATATGCTTAGTATAGGATGCTAGTTTATCATCATTGGCCCTACATTCTTGTCAGTCTGCCTTGCTATACTATCGGGCCGTGATCACTTGGGAGGTGATCACGGGCATATACTATATACTTTACACTGTTACATTACTGGTGATACTGTTTGGAGATGGGGGCTGAAGGGGCAGGTGGCTCCATCCAGGTAGAGGTGGGCCTGAGTTCCCGACGGCCCCCGACTGTTACTTTGTGGCGGAGCGACAGGGCAGGTTGAGACCACCTAGGAGACAGGTGGGCCTGGCCCTGTTCGGCGTTCGCGGATACTTAACACGCTTAACGAGATCTTGGTATTTGATCTGAGTCGGCTACGAGCCTATACGCACTAACCATCTACGTGGGAGTAGTTATGGGTATCCCGACGTCGTGGTATCAGCCGAAGCACTTCAGACGTCAGCGACGGAGCGGCGCGCGCCGAATTGGACTGGAACGCCACTAGGCTAGGTCTGCTTTCGGCCGCCCTCGCAACGTGCAGGTGTGCTATGGGCGATGGGCCCAGACCCCTGTGCGCTTAGGTTTAGACCGGCGTGTTGGCCTCTCTGTTTTGCCTAGGTGGGGCTGCGACGTGTTGATCTTCCGAGGCCGGGCATGACCCAGGAAAGTGTGTCCGGCCAAATGGGATCGAGCGTGTTGGGTTATGTGGTGCACCCCTGCAGGGAAGTTAATCTATTCGAATAGCCGTGATCTTCGATAACAGGACGACTTGGAGTTGTACCTTGACCTTATGACAACTAGAACCGGATACTTAATAAAACACACCCTTCCAAGTGCCAGATACAACCGGTGGTCGCTCTACCTCAGGGTTATGAGGAGGGGATCGCCGGGTAGGATATGCTATGCGATGCTACTTGGAGGACTTCGACCTACCCTCTTCTGCCTGTTGCAAGACGAAGGTGACCAGAAGCGTAGTCTTCGATAGGACTAGCTATCCCCCTCTTATTCTGGCATTCTGCAGTTCAGTCCACTGATATGGCCCTTTACACATATACCCATGCATATGTAGTGTAGTTCCTTGCTTGCGAGTACTTTGGATGAGTACTCACGGTTGCTTTCTCCCCCCTTTTTTTCCCCTTTTCCTTCCTTTCTGGTTGTCGCAACCAGATGCTGGAGTCCAGGAGCCAGACGCCACCGTTGACGACGACCCCTACTACACTGGAGGTGCCTACTACTACGTGCTGCCCGCTGATGACGACCTGGAGTAGTTTAGGAGGATCCCAGGCAGGAGGCCTGCGCCTCTTTCGATCTGTATCCCTGTTTGTGCTAGCCTTCTTAAGGCAACTTGTTTAACTTATGTCTGTACTCAGATATTGTTGCTTCCGCTGACTCGTCTATGATCGAGCACTTGTATTCGAGCCCTCGAGGCCCCTGGCTTGTATTATGATGCTTGTATGACTTATTTTATTTGTAGAGTTGTGTTGTGATATCTTCCCGTGAGTCCCTGATCTTGATCGTACACATTTGCGTGCATGATTAGTGTACGATTGAATTGGGGGCGTCACAAGTTGGTATCAGAGCCGACTGCCTATAGGAATCCCCCTTCCACACTCCTTGGCCGAAGTCGAGTCTAGTCACTACAAAACTTTTACTAACATGGCTGTGAGCCTTACGGGCCCACGTCGCCATTGGGTGGTACTAGGATCTTTTACTCCTCGACCTTTATTCTGGGACTCTGAACTCTTTTCTACTCGGGTTAAACGAATTTACTAACTCTAACATTAGGATCCCGTTACCACGTTCACCCCAAAGTTGGATAAGCCATAGTTATTCTGCAGGATAGCATTTTGAATAGTGCCCGTGTTGTCATTTGACTCCATTGAAACATCTTTGTTTTCAGATGGAACCCGCGAGGCAGGTCGTGCGCCACACTGCGGCCATTGGTGCCTCAGGATCACCTGCTGTGCTAGCTGATATGCTGACCTATCTGGGTTATCGCTGGTACCCTGAGTACACCGTCTACGAGGAGTACCAGGACTTTAACCAGGAGCAGTACCGTGCCATCGTCCACCTCTACTCTCGGGAGTATGAGTCCACTACCGTGCTGCACACCGCTCATGGTGTTGGAGTGACCATCGAGATGGCAGTCCACGATGCGGCTCATGCTGCTCTGACACGTCTTCGTGGAGAGTATCAGGCATTGGACACTTCCCCTTTCAGGCACATTCCTATCGCATCTGACGTTGGTGCGGAGGGATACTACACTGCCGCCTACTCCACCGTCACCCGAGAGCCTTTCCACCATCAGCGCCTGGTTCTGCATGCTGATGGGCTGGACCGAGCTAACAGAGCTCTTCGCCACGAGTTGTACACCACTCGTCAGCACCTTTACAGGGCTCTGACTCGGTTGCACCCCTTTGTCCGGTCCGGACAGCTGCCGCGTTCTGCGATCTACCCAGCCAGGACCGTGATGCCCCACGGTGTCGGATGGCCAGAGGTGGGAGGCTACTCTCCCGCACTTGGTCCTCTTCTGCCACCTGAGCGTCGGGTTCTACACCAGAGTATCCGCGACCCCCAGGCCACTGACGTGGAGGACTATCCGTTGCCTCACTACAAGCTGTCAGGTTACAGCTACCTTCACAGTACCTCCTGGGACTGATGTAGTCTTGCTCATTAGTCTTAGATGCACTCGCGAGCCTGCGTGCCGCCTATGATGACTTAGTCTATGTACGGAACTCTGTGTACTGAACTCTATGTCCGACCCCTTTTGTAAGTTATGCCGACTATCTATGTGGTATCTGTCGTGCTCCTTTCATTATGCATGTTTCATCATGAATGACTCTTGTCTATGCAAATTTCTCAATACTGAACTACCCCTGTTATATATTAGCAGGATGGTTAGACCAGCTGGTCGTGGTCGTGGTGGCAACTTCCCACCACCGCCTGAGTACATGGCTGGTATGATCCAACAGCTTGAGATGAATCGCCAGTTCATGGAAAACATGATGGCTCGGTTTCCTCGCCCCAATATGAACCAACATCCAAGCACAACAACTCTGCAGGATTTCATACGCCTCAACCCAAGTGTGTACCGCAGCTCAACCCAGCCGTTGGATGCTGATGACTGGCTCCGTGACATCACCTACGAGATGGAGTCCGCTGATGTAGCCCCTGCCAGCTATGTCACTTTTGCTTCCTTCTTCCTGAAGGGACCCGCAGCGCAATGGTGGGACAGCCACAGGCGTACTCTGCCAGTTGGGACAATCATCTCCTGGCCAGACTTTCAGGCTGCCTTCCGTGCCCGCTTCATTCCTCAGGGAATCATGGACAGGAAGAAGCGTGAGTTTCGCAACCTCACCCAAGGCAACAAGACTGTTGAAGCTTATCAGCGGGAGTTTCTGGACTTATCCCGCTATGCTGAAGAAGACATTGCAACTGATGCTCGCAGACAGGAGAAGTTCCGTGAAGGCCTTCAAGCTGACATCAAGCTCACACTTCTAGTGCATGACTTTGCCGATTTCGCCACCTTGGTGAACAAGGCCATCCATGTCGAGACTGGTCTGCAAGAACACCAGAGCTCTCAAAGGCGCAACCGTGACACGGGCTCATCTTCGGGCCCGCCCTCGCAGAAGCGTAAGATATGGATCCCGAACAGCATGTACCGTCCAACTGCACCTGCCCCAAGGCAGTCTTATGCTGCACCTCGTCTGCCGGCTGCTCCAACTAGGCAGCCGAGGCTTCCAGCTCCACCACCCCAAGCTCCTGTTCCTACCCCTGAGAATGGGTTGTGCTTCAGGTGCGGACAACCAGGGCACCGTGCTAGGGAATGCAACCAGAAACAGAATCAACTGGCCCTTCCAGCAACTGGCCGTGGGAACAACCAGGCCCGCAACAACAATGCCAAGTCTTATGGCCGTGTTCATGCCAACCACATTGATCTGAATGAAGCTCAAGACCAGCCTACTACTGTGATGGGTACACTCCTCGTAAATTCAGTACCAGCATCTGTTTTATTCGATACAGGTGCATCGCATTCATTCATGTCAGAAGATTTTGCATGCTTGCACGACATTAAATGTGAGGACATGAATGCTTCACTATTAGTGCACACCCCTGCGGGCCAATGTCGAACCTCCATGATTTGCAACAACGTCCCTGTAGAAATCGAAGGACTGGAATTCCTTGTCTCTCCCATCGTACTGAAGTCCTGTAGCATTGATCTCATTCTGGGAATGGATTGGTTAAAGGCGCATACTGCTTCTATCATTTGCGCCACCAAGACCGTCCATCTGCTACACCCTTCTGATGAAATAATTAGCTACGATGCTCATCTGGTTCGGAATGTCGAGGCCAGGCTTTATGCCTTAAACGCATTGAACGCTACACCTCTCGAGGGCATTGAAAACATTCCCGTCGTGCGTGAATTCTTAGACGTCTTTCCTGAAGAACTCCCAGGGATTCCCCCTGCTAGAGCTGTCGAATTCGTCATCGACTTGAAACTAGGCACCACTCCTATAGCCAAGCGACCCTACAAGATGCCGCCGCATGAACTCCTTGAACTTAAGGAGGAAATCGATAAATCTCTTCGAAGTGGTTTCATTCGCCCAAGTTGCTCTCCTTGGGGAGCACCTTCTCTCTTTGTCAAGAAGAAAGATGGGACAAACCGATTGGTCCAAGACTACCGTCCTATAAATCAAGCTACCATTCAGAATAAGTATCCTCTTCCTCGGATCAATGATCTATATGATCAATTGGCTGGGTCATCAGTGTTCTCTAAACTCGACTTGAGGTTGGGTTACCACCAGATCCGTGTTCGTGAGGAAGATATCCCCAAGACCGCCTTTGTGACTCGTTATGGTTCATACGAGTACACCGTCATGTCTTTCGGCTTAACCAATGCTCCAGCCACCTTCTCTCGCCTGATGAACTATATATTCATGGATTACCTCGACAAGTTCGTCGTGGTTTATCTGGATGATATTCTGGTATTTTCCAAGAACGAAGAGGAACATGCTGAACATCTTCGCCTCGTGCTGGAAAAGCTACGAGAGCATCAACTTTATGCCAAGTTCTCCAAATGTGAATTCTGGCTTCCCGAAGTAACCTATCTTGGGCATGTCATCTCTAAGGATGGTATTGCCGTTAACCCTGAACGAGTTCAGGCTATTCTCGATTGGACTCCTCCGAAGAACGTTAAGCAAGTCAGAAGTTTTCTCGGTCTCGCCAGCTACTGCCGTCGATTCGTCGAGAACTTCTCCAAGATTGCCAGGCCTCTGACTAACCTATTGCATAAGGGCGTCAAGTTCCAATGGACAGATAAATGTCAGGAAAGTTTCCAGGCACTCAAGGACAAGTTAACTTCTGCCCCAGTACTAGCTCCTCCTGATACTAAGAAGGACTTCGTCATTTACTGCGACGCTTCCCGTCAAGGACTAGGCTGTGTCTTAATGCAAGAGCGCAAAGTGGTTGCTTATGCCTCTCGGCAATTGCGCCCTCACGAAGAGAACTACCCAGTTCACGACCTCAAACTTGCTGCTGTCATTCATGCGCTAAAACAGTGGCGACATTACCTACTCGGTAATCGTTGCGAGATCTTCACTGACCACCAAAGTCTGAAGTATCTGTTTACTCAGCCAGACCTGAACCTCCGTCAGCAGAGATGGATGGAGACTGTTGCAGATTTTGATTTGGGTATTTCCTATACCCCAGGCAAGGCTAATGTAATGGCTGATGCCTTGAGCCGCAAGTCTTACTGCAACCACCTCCAGGTTCACAAAGTCCAGCCCTCACTTGTTGAAGAATTCAGAAAGCTAAACCTCCATATTGTTCCTCCGGGTGCACTCGCTCCCCCTCCTCCGGAGTTCCGCAAGATGAATCTCCGTGTTGTTTCCCAGGGTTCCCTCTATACCCTGGCTGTTGAACCCGATCTCGTGGGCACCATAAAGACAATGCAGGGATTTGACTCTGAAGTCTACAAGATTAAGCAAGACCTCAAAGAAGGAAGTTCCTCATCCTTCACTATTGCTGATGACGGCGCCTTGTACTTCAAAGGCCGCCTAGTGGTGCCGTGTAAGAAGGAAAACCTGAATATGACTCAGGAGGTTATGAAAGAAGCTCATGATACGCCTCTATGTATCCATCCTGGTAGTACGAAGATGTATCAAGACATTCGTCAGAGATTCTGGTGGTCTAACATGAAGCAAGACATTGCTCGTTATGTTGCTGAATGTGACGTTTGCCGTCGTATCAAAGCAGAACATCAAAGGCCTGATGGAACTCTGCAACCTATATCTATTCCTGAATGGAAATGGGACCATGTCGAGATGGACTTCGTTACTGGATTCCCCAAATCGCAGAAAGGTAATGATGCTATTCTTGTCGTCATTGACCGACTTTCTAAGGTTGCACATTTTCTGGCGGTCAAAGAAACGATCACTGCTAGTCAGCTTGCAACTCTCTACATGTCCAGAATTGTTTCGCTTCACGGTATTCCATTGGTTATCAGTTCAGACTGTGGCAGTTTATTCACTTCAAGATTCTGGGCGAGTTTCCAAGAAGCTATGGGCACTCATCTGTCTTTCAGCACTGCTTTTCATCCTCAGTCACAAGGGCAAGTTGAACGTGTCAACCAAGTTCTCGAAGACATGCTTCGAGCTTGTGTTATTTCCTTCGGCAAGAAATGGGAGGAATCTCTTCCGTATGTTGAGTTCTCTTATAATAATAGCTATCAAGCTAGTCTGAAGATGGCCCCCTTCGAGGTGTTATATGGACGAAAGTGTCGAACCCCTCTGAACTGGTCAGAAACTGGGGAACATCCACTCTTTGGTCCGGATATTATCCAACATGCCGAAGATCAAGTCCGCATTATTCGCGAGAATCTCAAGACTGCTCAGTCACGTCAGAAGAGTCAGTATGACCGTCATCATAAAGACATGGTCTATCAACCTGGCGAAAAGGCCTATCTTCGCGTTACACCAATGAAGGGTGCTCACCGCTTCGGGATCAAAGGGAAGCTAGCTCCCCGCTATATTGGTCCTTTCACTATCCTCGAGAGGCGTGGAAAAGTGGCATATCAACTGGAGCTTCCGCCGAACCTTTCTCAGGTTCACGATGTGTTCCACGTGTCACAACTCCGACGCTGCTTCAAGGACCCAATCCGAGCCGTGGACCATGAAGTGCTCGAATTGCAACAGGACCTCTCCTATAAAGAGCATCCGGTCCGCATTCTCGACCAAGCTGAACGCCGCACACGTCAGAAGGCGATCAAGTTCCTCAAGGTCCAGTGGTCGAATCACTCTGAAGACGAAGCCACCTGGGAACGC
>NC_041380.1:440402365-440415349 GCF_002162155.2 Triticum dicoccoides
GCCGCCCTCGCAACGTGCAGGTGTGCTATGGGCGATGGGCCCAGACCCCTGTGCGCTTAGGTTTAGACCGGCGTGCTGGCCTCTCTGTTTTGCCTAGGTGGGGCTGCGACGTGTTGATCTTCCGAGGCCGGGCATGACCCAGGAAAGTGTGTCCGGCCAAATGGGATCGAGCGTGTTGGGTTATGTGGTGCACCCCTGCAGGGAAGTTAATCTATTCGAATAGCCGTGATCTTCGGTAACAGGACGACTTGGAGTTGTACCTTGACCTTATGACAACTAGAACCGGATACTTAATAAAACACACCCTTCCAAGTGCCAGATACAACCGGTGGTCGCTCTACCTCAGGGTTATGAGGAGGGGATCGCCGGGTAGGATATGCTATGCGATGCTACTTGGAGGACTTCGACCTACCCTCTTTTGCCTGTTGCAAGACGAAGGTGACCAGAAGCGTAGTCTTCGATAGGTCTAGCTATCCCCCTCTTATTCTGGCATTCTGCAGTTCAGTCCACTGATATGGCCCTTTACACATATACCCATGCATATGTAGTGTAGTTCCTTGCTTGCGAGTACTTTGGATGAGTACTCACGGTTGCTTTCTCCCCCCTTTTTTTCCCCTTTTCCTTCCTTTCTGGTTGTCGCAACCAGATGCTGGAGTCCAGGAGCCAGACGCCACCGTCGACGACGACCCCTACTACACTGGAGGTGCCTACTACTACGTGCTGCCCGCTGATGACGACCTGGAGTAGTTTAGGAGGATCCCAGGCAGGAGGCCTGCGCCTCTTTCGATCTATATCCCTGTTTGTGCTAGCCTTCTTAAGGCAACTTGTTTAACTTATGTCTGTACTCAGATATTGTTGCTTCCGCTGACTCGTCTATGATCGAGCACTTGTATTCGAGCCCTCGAGGCCCCTGGCTTGTATTATGATGCTTGTATGACTTATTTTATTTGTAGAGTTGTGTTGTGATATCTTCCCGTGAGTCCCTGATCTTGATCGTACACATTTGCATGCATGATTAGTGTATGATTGAATCGGGGGCGTCACACATTAGTAAGATACACATTGATAACCCACAAGTATAGGCGATCGCAACAGTTTTCAAGGGTAGAGTATTTAACCCAAATTTATTGATTCGACACAAGGGGAGCCAAAGAATATTCTCAAGTATTAGCAGCTAAGTTGTCAATTCAACCACACCTGGAAACTTAATATCTGCAGCAAAGTATTTAGTAGCAAAGTAATATGATAGTAGTGGTAACGGTAGCAAAAGTAATATTTTTGGTTTTATAGTGATTGTAACAGTAGCAACGGAAAAGTAAATAAGCGAAAAACAATATATGAAAAGCTCGTAGGCATTGGATCGGTGATGGATAATTATGTCAGGTGCGATCGATCATGCAACAATTATAACATAGGGTGACACAGAACTAGCTCCAGTTCATCAATGTAATGTATGCATGTATTCCGAATATAGTCATACGTGCTTATGCAAAAGAACTTGCATGACATCTTTTGTCCTACCCTCCTGTGGCAGCGGGGTCCTATTGGAAACTAAGGGATATTAAGGCCTCCTTTTAATAGAGTACTGGACCAAAGCATTAACACATAGTGAATACATGAATTCCTCACTCTACGGTCATCACCGGTAAATGTCCCGATTATTGTCACTTCGGGGTTAACGGATCATAACACATAATAGGTGACTATAGACTTGCAAGATAGGATCAAGAACTCACATATATTCATGAAAACATAATAGGTTTAGATCTGAAATCATGGCACTCGGGCCCTAGTGACAAGCATTAAGCATAGCAAAGTCATAGCAACATCAATCTCATAACACAGTGGATACTAGGGATAAAACCCTAACAAAACTAACTGGATTACATGATAAATCTCATCCAACTCATCACCGTCCAGCAAGCCTACGATGGAATTACTCATGCACGGCGGTGAGCATCATGAAATTGGTGATGGAGGAAGGTTTATGATGACGATGGCGACGGATTCCCCTCTCCGGAGCCCCAAACGGACTCCAGATCAGCCCTCCCGAGAGAGTCTAGGGCTTGACGGCGGCTCCGTGTTAATGCTTTAATCCTTCTCCCTGATTTTTTTCTCCGCAAAAGTGAATATATGGAGTTGGAGTTGAGGTCGGTGGAGCGGCAGGGGGCCCACGAGGCAGGGGCGCGCCCAGGGGGGTAGGCGCGCCCCCACCCTCGTGGACAGGGTGTGGGCCCCCTGAAGTGGATTCTTCTTCCAGCATTTTTTATATATTCCAAAAATAATCACTGTTGATTTTTAGGTCATTCCGAGAACTTTTATTTCTGCACAAAAATAACACCATGGCAATTCTGCTGAAAACAACGTTAGTCCGGGTTAGTTCCATTCAAATCATGCAAGTTAGAGTCCAAAACAAGGGCAAAAGTTATTGGAAAAGTAGATACGATAGAGACGTATTAACTCCCCCAAGCTTAAACCTTTGCTTCTCCTCAAGCAATTCAGTTGATAAACTGAAAGTGATAAAGAAAAACTTTTACAAACTCTGTTTGCTCTTCTTGTTGTAAATATGTAAAGCCAGCATTCAAGTTTTCAGCAAAGTTTATGAACTAACCATATTCACAATAACATTTAGGTCTCATGTTTACTCATATCAATGGCATAGTTAACTAGCGAGCAATAATAATAAATCTCGGATGACAACACTTTCTCAAAACAATCATAATATGATATAACAAGATGGTATCTCGCTAGCCCTTTCTGAGACTGCAAAACATAAATGCAGAGGACCTTTAAAGATCAAGGACTGACTAGACATTGTAATTCATGGTAAAATAGATCTAGTCAAGTCATACTCAATGTAAACTAATAGTAATGGATGCAAATGACAGCGGTGCTCTCCAACTGGTGCTTTTTAATAAGAGGATGATGACTCAACATAAAAGTAAATGGATAGGCCCTTCACAGAGGGAAGCAAGGATTTGTAGAGGTGCCAGAGCTCGGTTTTGAAATAGAGAAGAATAATATTTTGAGCGGTATACTTTCATTGTCAACATAACAACCGAGAGATCTTGATATCTTCCATTCTACACACATTATAGGCGGTTCCCAAGCAGAATGGTAAAGTTTATACTCCCTCACCACCAACAAGCGTCAATCCATGGCTTGCCCGAAACAACGGGTGCCTCCAACTGACAACAATCCTGGGGGAGTTTTGTTTGCAATTATTTTGATTTGATTTGAGCATGGGACTGGGCATCCCGGTGACCAGCCATTTTCTCGTGAGTGAGGAGCGGAGTCCACTCCTCTTGAGAATAACCCGCCTAGCATGGAGGATACAGACAGTGAAGGAAATATGCCCTAGAGGAAATAATAAAGTTATTATTTATTTCCTTATATCATGATAAATGTTTATTATTCATGCTAGAATTGTATTAACCGGAAACATAATACATGTGTGAATACATAGACAAATAGAGTGTCACTAGTATGCCTCTACTTGACTAGCTCGTTGATCGAAGATGGTTATGTTTCCTAGCCATAGACATGAGTTGTCATTTGATTAGCGAGATCACATCATTAGGAGAATGATGTGATTGACTTGACCCATTCCATAAGCTTAGCACTTGATCGTTTAGTTTGTTGCTATTGCTTTCTTCATAACTTATACATGTTCCTATGACTATGAAATTATGCAACTCTCGTTTACCGGAGGAACACTTTGTGTGCTACCAAACGTCACAACGTAACTGGGTGATTATAAAGGTGCTCTACAGGTGTCTCCGAAGGTAATTGTTGGGTTGGCGTATTTCGAGATTAGGATTTGTCACTCCGAATATCGGAGAGGTATCTCTGGGCTCTCTCGGTAATGCACATCACTTAAGCCTTGCAAGCATTTGTTGGAAATATGCCCTAGAGGCAATAATAAAAGTATTATTATATTTCAATGTTCATGATAAATGTCTTTTATTCATGCTATAACTGTATTATCCGGAAATCGTAATACACGTGTGAATACTTAGACCACAATATGTCCCTGGTGAGCCTCTAGTTGACTAGCTCGTTGTGATCAACAGATAGTCATGGTTTCCTGACTATGGACATTGGATGTCGTTGATAGCGGGATCACATCATTAGGAGAATGATGTGATGGACAAGATCCAATCCTAAGCATAGCATAAAAGATCGTGTAGTTCGTTTTGCTAGAGCTTTGCCAATGTCAAGTATTTCTTCCTTCGACCATGAGATCGTGTAACTCCCGGATACCGTAAGAGTGCCTTGGGTGTATCAAACGTCACAACGTAACTGGGTGACTATAAAGGTGCATTACAGGTATCTCCGAAAGTATCTGTTGGGTTGACACGGATCGAGACTGGGATTTGTCACTCTGTATGACGGAGAGGTATCTCTGGGCCCACTCGATAATGCATCATCATTATGAGCTCAATGTGACCAAGGTGTTGGACACGGGATCATGCATTACGGTACGAGTAAAGTGACTTGCCGGTGACGAGACTGAACAAGGTATTGGGATACCGACGATCGAGTCTCGGGCAAGTAACGTACCGATTGACAAAGGGAATTGTATACAGGGTTTGATCGAATCCTCGACATAGTGGTTCATCCGATGACAACATCGAGGAGCATGTGGGAGCCATCATGGGTATCCAGATCCCGCTGTTGGTTATTGATCTGAGAGCATCTCGGTCATGTCTGCATGTCTCCCGAACCCGTAGGGTCTACACACTTAAGGTTCGGTGACGCTAGGGTTATTAGGAAGACTAGTATGTGACTACCGAATGTTGTTCGGAGTCCCGGATGGGATCCCGGACGTCACGAGGAGCTCCGGAAGGGTCCGGAGGTAAAGATTTATATATGGGAAGTTGTCAAACGGGCAACGGGAAGTGTTCCGGGGGTCCACCGGGAGGGGCCACCCCTCCCGGGGGGCCACATGGGCTGCGTGGGGCAGGGAGCCAGCCCCTGGTGGGCTGGGCGCACCCCCTCCCTTGGGCCCTTGCGCCTAGGGTTGAGGGGGGAACCCTAGAGGGGGCGCCCCCTTGGCTTGGGGGGCAAGCCACCCTCTCCCCCTCTCCCCTTGGCCGCCGCCCCCCCTAGATGGGTTCTAGAGGGGCCGGCCCCCTTCTCCCTTCCCCCTATAAATAGAGGGGTGAGGGGAGGGCAGCCGCACCACCCTCCAAGGCGCAGCCCTCCCCTCCCCAACACCTCTCCTCCTCCGTTGTGTGCTTGGCGAAGCCCTGTCGGAGTACTGCTTCTCCACCATCACCACGCCGTCGTGCTGCCGGTGGAGCTGTCTTCCTCAACCTCTCCTTCCCCCTTGCTGGATCAAGAAGGAGGAGACGTCTCCCGTCCCGTACGTGTGTTGAACGCGGAGGTGCTATCCGTTCAGCACTTGGTCATCGGTGATTCGAATCATGTCGAGTACGACTCCATCATCACCTTGCAAGCTTCCGCACGCGATCTACAAGTGGTATGTAGATGCAAACTCACTCCCTTGACTCGTTGCTTAGATGAACTCATAGATGGATCTTGGTGAAACCGTAGGAAAAATTTTAATTTTCTGCAACGTTCCCCAACAGTGGCTTCATGAGCTAGGTCTATGCGTAGTTCTCTTTGCACGAGTAGAACACAATTTTGTTGTGGGCGTGGATTTTGTCATCTTACTTGCCTCTACTAGTCTTTTCTTGCTCAACGGTATTGTGGGATGAAGCGGCCCGGACCAACCTTACACGTACGCTTACGTGAGACCGGTTCCACCGACTGACATGCACTAGTTGCATAAGGTGGCTGGCGGGTGTCTGTCTCTCCCACTTTAGTTGGAGCGGATTCGATGAAAAGGGCCCTTATGAAGGGTAAATAGAAGTTGACAAAATCACGTTGTGGTTATTCGTAGGTAAGAAAACGTTCTTGCTAGAACCCAATTGCAGCCACGTAAAAGATGCAACAACAATTAGAGGACGTCTAACTTGTTTTTGCAGCGATTGATCATGTGATGTGATATGGCCAGAAGTTGTGATGAATGATGAATTGTGATGTATGAGATCATGTTATTTGTAATAGGATTCACGACTTGCATGTCGATGAGTATGACAACCGGCAGGAGCCATAGGAGTTGTCTTTATTTTTTGTATGACCTGCGTGTCATTGAAGAACGCCATGTAACTCACTTTACTTTATTGCTAAACGCGTTAGCCATAGAAGTAGAAGTAGTCGTTGGCGTGACAACTTCATGAAGACACGATGATGGAGATCATGGTGTCAAGCCGGTGACAAGATGATCATGGAGCCCCGAAGATGAAGATCAATGGAGCTATATGATATTGGCCATATCATGTCACAACTATATAATTGCATGTGATGTTTATTATGTTTATGCATCTTGTTTACTTAGGACGACGGTAGTAAATAAGATGATCCCTTACAAAAATTTCAAGAAGTGTTCTCCCCTAACTGTGCACCGTTGCTACAGTTCGTCGCTTCTAAGCACCACGTGATGATCGGGTGTGATGGATTCTTATGTTCACATACAACGGGTGTAAGACAGTTTTACACAGCGAAAACACTTAGGGTTAACTTGACGAGCCTAGCATGTGCAGACATGGCCTCGGAACACGGAGACCGAAAGGTCGAACACGAGTCGTATGGAAGATACGATCAACATGAGAATGTTCACCGACGATGACTAGTCCGTCTCACGTGATGATCGGACACGGGCTAGTCGACTCGGATCGTGTAACACTTAGATGACTAGAGGGATGTCTAATCTAAGTGGGAGTTCATAATTTGATTAGAACTTTATTATCATGAACTTTGTCTAAAACCTTTGCAAATATGTCTTGTAGATCAATGGCCAACGCTAATGTCAACATGAACTTCAACGCGTTCCTAGAGAAAACCAAGCTGAAAGATGATGGCAGCAACTATACGGACTGGGTCCGGAACCTGAGGATCATCCTCATAGCTGCCAGGAAACAATATGTCCTAGAAGGACCGCTAGGTGACGCTCCCGTCCCAGAGAACCAAGACATTATGAATGCTTGGCAGTCTCATGCTGATGATTACTCCCTCGTTCAGTGCGGCATGCTTTATAGCTTAGAACCGGGGCTCCAAAAGCGTTTTGAGCACCACGGAGCATATGAGATGTTCGAAGAGCTGAAACTAGTTTTTCAAGCTCATGCCCAGGTCGAGAGATATGATGTCTCCGACAAGTTCTACAGTTGTAAGATGGAGGAAAACAGTTCTGTCAGTGAGCACATCCTGAAGATGTCTGGGTTGCACAACCGTATGACCCAGCTGAACATTAACCTCCCAGATGAGGCGGTCATTGACAGAATCCTCCAGTCGCTCCCACCAAGCTACAAGAGCTTTGTGATGAACTACAACATGCAGGGGATGGAAAAGACCATTCCTGAAGTGTTCTCGATGCTGAAGTCAGCAGAGGCTGAAATCAAGAAAGAACATCAAGTGTTGATGGTCAATAAGACCACTAAGTTCAAGAAGGGCAAGGGTAAGAAGAACTTCAAGAAGGATGGCAAAGATGTTGCCGCGCCTGGTAAGCCAGTTACCGGGAAGAAGTCAAAGAATGGACCCAAGCCTGAGACTGAGTGCTTTTATTGCAAGGGGAAGGGTCACTGGAAGCGGAACTGCCCCAAATACTTAGCGGATAAGAAGGCCGGCAACACCAAAGGTATATTTGATATACATGTGATTGATGTGTACCTTACCAGTACTCGTAGTAACTCCTGGGTATTTGATACCGGTGCCGTTGCTCATATTTGTAACTCACAGCAGGAGCTACGGAATAAACGGAGACTGGCGAAGGACGAGGTGACTATGCGCGTCGGGAATGGTTCCAGAGTCGATGTGATCGCCGTCGGCACGCTGCCTCTACATTTACCTACGGGATTAGTTTTGAACCTTAATAATTGTTATTTAGTGCCAAGTTTGAGCATGAACATTGTATCTGGATCTCGTTTAATACGAGATGGCTACTCATTTGAGTCTGAGAATAATGGTTGTTCGATTTATATGAGAGATATGTTTTATGGTCATGCTCTGATGGTCAATGGTTTATTCTTAATGAATCTCGAGCGTAATATTACACATGTTCATAGTGTAGATACCAAAAGATGTAAAGTTGATAACGATTGTCCCACATACTTGTGGCACTGCCGCCTTGGTCACATTGGTGTCAAGCGCATGAAGAAGCTCCATGCCGATGGACTTTTAGAGTCTCTTGATTATGAATCATTTGACACCTGCGAACCATGCCTCATGGGAAAGATGACCAAGACTCCGTTCTCCGAAACAATGGAGCGAGCAACCAACTTGTTGGAAATCATACATACCGATGTGTGCGGTCCAATGAGCGTTGAGGCTCGCGGAGGATATCGTTATGTTCTCACTCTCACTGATGACTTGAGTAGATATGGGTATGTCTACTTAATGAAACACAAGTCTGAGACCTTTGAAAAGTTCAAGGAATTTCAGAATGAGGTAGAGAATCAACGTGACCGAAAGATAAAATTCTTACGATCAGATCGTGGAGGAGAATACTTAAGTCACGAATTTGGTACACACTTAAGGAAATGTGGAATCGTTTCACAACTAACGCCGCCTGGAACACCTCAGCGAAATGGTGTGTCCGAACGTCGTAATCGCACTCTATTGGATATGGTGCGGTCTATGATGTCTCTTACCGATTTACCGCTATCATTTTGGGGATACGCTCTAGAGACAGCTACATTCACTTTAAATAGGGCACCATCTAAATCCGTTGAGACGACACCGTATGAATTATGGTTTGGAAAGAAACCTAAGCTGTCGTTTCTAAAAGTTTGGGGATGCGATGCTTATGTCAAGAAACTTCAACCTGAAAAGCTCGAAGCCAAGTCGGAAAAATGCGTATTCATAGGATACCCTAAGGAAACTGTCGGGTATACCTTCTACTTAAGATCCGAAGGCAAGATCTTTGTTGCCAAGAACGGATGCTTTCCGGAAAAAGAGTTTCTCTCGAAAGAAGTAAGTGGGGGGAAAGTAGAACTCGATGAAGTACTACCTCTTAAACGGGAAAGTGGCGAAGCGCAGGAAACCGTTCCTGTGATGCCCACACCAACTGAAGAGGAAAACAATGATGATGATCAAGGTACTTCGGATCAAGTTACTACTGAACTTCGTAGGTCCACAAGGACATGTTCCGCACCAGAGTGGTACGGCAACCCTGTCCTGGAAATCATGTTGTTAGACAACAATGAACCTTCGAACTACGAAGAAGCGATGGCGGGCCCGGATTCCAACAAATGGCTTGAAGCCATGAAATCCGAGATAGAATCCATGTATGAAAACAAAGTATGGACTTTGACAGACTTGCCCGATGATCGGCGAGCGATAGAAAACAAATGGATTTTTAAGAAGAAGACGGACGCGGATGGTAATGTTACCATTTATAAGGCTCGACTTGTCGCTAAGGGTTATCGACAAGTTCAAGGGATTGACTACGACGAGACTTTCTCTCCCGTAGCGAAGCTGAAGTCCGTCCGAATCATGTTAGCAATTGTCGCATACTATGATTATGAGATATGGCAAATGGACGTCAAAACGGCATTCCTTAACGGACATCTTAAGGAAGAACTGTATATGATGCAGCCGGAAGGTTTTGTCGATCCTCGGAACGCTGACAAAGTATGCAAGCTCCAGCGATCCATTTATGGACTGGTGCAAGCATCTCGAAGTTGGAACATTCGCTTTGATGAGATGATCAAAGCGTTTGGGTTTATGCAGACTTATGGAGAAGCCTGCGTTTACAAGAAAGTGAGTGGGAGCTCTGTAGCATTTCTCATATTATATGTAGATGACATACTCTTGATGGGAAATAATATAGAATTTCTGGACAGCATTAAGGCCTACTTGAATAAGTGTTTTTCAATGAAGGACCTTGGAGAAGCTTCTTACATATTAGGCATCAAGATCTATAGAGATAGATCGAGACGCCCCATAGGTCTTTCACAAAGCACATACCTTGATAAGATTTTGAAGAGGTTCAAAATGGATCAGTCCAAGAAGGGGTTCTTGCCTATGTTACAAGGTGTGAAACTGAGCTCGGCTCAGTCACCGACCACGGCAAAAGATAAAGAAGTGATGAGTGTCATCCCCTATGCTTCAGCCATAGGATCTATTATGTATGCCATGCTGTGTACCAGACCCGATGTAAACCTTGCCGTAAGTTTGGTAGCAAGATACCAAAGTGATCCCGGCAAGGAACAGTGGACAGCGGTCAAGAATATCCTGAAGTACCTGAAAAGGACGAAGGACATGTTTCTCGTTTATGGAGGAGACGAAGAGCTCGTCGTAAAGGGTTACGTCGACGCAGCGCATGAAGCGATTTGGGTGAAGGAGTTCATCACCGACCTAGGAGTCATACCCAATGCATCGGGGCCAATCAAACTCTTCTGTGACAACACTGGAGCTATTGCCCTTGCCAAGGAGCCCAGGTTTCACAAGAAGACCAGGCACATCAAGCGTCGTTTCAACTCCATCCGTGAAAATGTTCAAGATGGAGACATAGAAATTTGCAAAGTACATATGGATCTGAATGTCGCAGATCCGTTGACTAAACCTCTCTCGCAAGCTAAACATGATCAACACCAGAACTCTATGGGTGTTCGATTCATCACAATGTAACTAGATTGGTGACTCTAGTGCAAGTGGGAGACTGTTGGAAATATGCCCTAGAGGCAATAATAAAAGTATTATTATATTTCAATGTTCATGATAAATGTCTTTTATTCATGCTATAACTGTATTATCCAGAAATCGTAATACATGTGTGAATACTTAGACCACAATATGTCCCTGGTGAGCCTCTAGTTGACTAGCTCGTTGTGATCAACAGATAGTCATGGTTTCCTGACTATGGACATTGGATGTCGTTGATAACGGGATCACATCATTAGGAGAATGATGTGATGGACAAGACCCAATCCTAAGCATAGCATAAAAGATCGTGTAGTTCGTTTTGCTAGAGCTTTGCCAATGTCAAGTATTTCTTCCTTCGACCATGAGATCGTGTAACTCCCGGATACCGTAAGAGTGCCTTGGGTGTATCAAACGTCACAACGTAACTGGGTGACTATAAAGGTGCATTACAGGTATCTCCGAAAGTATCTGTTGGGTTGACACGGATCGAGACTGGGATTTGTCACTTCGTATGACGGAGAGGTATCTCTGGGCCCACTCGGTAATGCATCATCATTATGAGCTCAATGTCACCAAGGTGTTGGACACGGGATCATGCATTACGGTACGAGTAAAGTGACTTGCCGGTAACGAGACTGAACAAGGTATTGGGATACCGACGATCGAGTCTCGGGCAAGTAACGTACCGATTGACAAAGGGAATTGTATACAGGGTTTGATCGAATCCTCGACATAGTGGTTCATCCGATGACAACATCGAGGAGCATGTGGGAGCCATCATGGGTATCCAGATCCCGCTGTTGGTTATTGATCTGAGAGCGTCTCGGTCATGTCTGCATGTCTCCCGAACCCGTAGGGTCTACACACTTAAGGTTTGGTGACGCTAGGGTTATTAGGAAGACTAGTATGTGACTACCGAATGTTGTTCAGAGTCCCGGATGGGATCCCGGACGTCACGAGGAGCTCCGGAAGGGTCCGGAGGTAAAGATTTATATATGGGAAGTTGTCAAACGGGCAACGGGAAGTGTTCCGGGGGTCCACCGGGAGGGGCCACTCCTCCCGGGGGGGCACATGGGCTGCGTGGGGCAGGGAGCCAGCCCCTGGTGGGCTGGGCGCACCCCCTCCCTTGGGCCCTTGCGCCTAGGGTTGAGGGGGGAACCCTAGAGGGGGCGCCCCCTTGGCTTGGGGGGCAAGCCACCCTCTCCCCCTCTCCCCTTGGCCGCCGCCCCCCCTAGATGGGTTCTAGAGGGGCCGGCCCCCTTCTCCCTTCCCCCTATAAATAGAGGGGTGAGGGGAGGGCAGCCGCACCACCCTCCAAGGCGCAGCCCTCCCCTCCCCAACACCTCTCCTCCTCCGTTGTGTGCTTGGCGAAGCCCTGTCGGAGTACTGCTTCTCCACCATCACCATGCCGTCGTGCTGCCGGTGGAGCTGTCTTCCTCAACCTCTCCTTCCCCCTTGCTGGATCAAGAAGGACGAGACGTCTCCCGTCCCGTACGTGTGTTGAACGCGGAGGTGCTGTCCGTTCAGCACTTGGTCATCGGTGATTCGAATCACGTCGAGTACGACTCCATCATCACCTTGCAAGCTTCCGCACGCGATCTACAAGTGGTATGTAGATGCAAACTCACTCCCTTGACTCGTTGCTTAGATTAACTCATAGATGGATCTTGGTGAAACCGTAGGAAAAATTTTAATTTTCTGCAACGTTCCCCAACAGCATTGCAGCTAATGAGTTAATTGCAGGATGATGTATTACAGAACGAGTAAAGAGACTTGCTGGTAATGAGACTGAACTAGGTATTAAGATACCGACGATCGAATCTCGGGCAAATAACATACCGATGACAAAGGGAACAATGTATGTTGTTATGCGGTCTGACCGATAAAGATCTTCAAAGAATATGTAGGAGCCAATATGAGCATCCAGGTTCCGCTATTGATTATTGACCGGAGACGTGTTGCGGTCATGTCTACATTGTTCTCGAACCCATAGGGTCTGCATGCTTAATGTTACGATGACAATTTCATTATGAGTTTATATGTTTTGATGTACCGAAGGTTGTTCGGAGTCCTGGATGTGATCACGGACATGACGAGGAGTCTCGAAATGGTCGAGACATAAAGATTGATATACTGGAAGCCTATGTTTGGACATCAGAAGTGTTTCGGGTGAAATCAGCATTTCACCGGAGTACCGGGAGGTTATCGAAACCCCTGGTAACCTAATGGCCCTTAATGGGCCTAGTGGAGGAAGTAGAGAGGAGGCCAAGGGGC
>NC_041380.1:440415518-440422480 GCF_002162155.2 Triticum dicoccoides
ATTGGACAAGGAGGGGGACGGTGCCCCCCTTTCCTTTCCCCTCTTTCTCTCCTTCCCCCCAAGTCCTAGTCCAACATGGAAAGGGGGGAGTCCTACTCCCGGTGGGAGTAGGACTCCTCCTGGCGTGCCCCTTGCCTAGCCGCACCTCCTCTCCCTTGCTCCTTTATATATGGGGGCAGGGGCACCCCATAGACACAACAGCTGATCATTGATCTCTTAGTCGTGTGCGGTGCCCCCCTCCACCATAAACCTCGATAATATTGTAGTGGTACTTAGGCGAAGCCCTACGACAGTAGAACATCAAGATCGTCACCACGCCGTCGTGCTGATGGAACTCTTCCCCGACATTCTGCTGGATAGGAGTCCGGGGATCGTCATCGAGCTGAACGTGTGCTAGTACTCGAAGGTGCCGTAGTTTTGGTGCTTGATCGGTCGGGCCATGAAGATGTACGACTACATCAACCGCGTTGTGCTAACGCTTCCGCTTTCGGTCTACGAGGGTACGTAGACAACACTCTCCCCTCTCATTGCTATGCATCACCATGATCTTGCGTGTGCGTAGGAATTTTTTTGAAATTACTACGTTCCCCAACAGTGGCATCCGAGCCTAGGTTTTATGCGTTGATGTTGTGCACGAGTAGAACACAAGTGATTTGTGGGTGATATAAGTCATACTGCTTACCAGCATGCCATACTTTGGTTCGGCGGTATTGTTGGATGAAGCGGCCTGGACCGACATTACGCGTACGCTTACGCGAGACTGGTTCTACCGACGTGCTTTGCGCACAGGTGGCTGGCGGGTGTCAGTTTCTCCAACTTTAGTTGAACCAAGTGTGGCTATGCCCGGTCCTTGCGAAGGTTAAAACAGCACCAACTTGACAAACTATAGTTGTGGTTTTGATGTGTAGGTAAGAACGGTTCTTGCTTAAGCCCGTAGCAGTGACGTAAAACTTGCAACAACAAAGTAGAGGACGTCTAACTTGTTTTTGCAAGGCATGTTGTGATGTGATATGGTCAAGATATGGTGCTAAATTTCATTGTATGAGATGATCATGTTTTTGTAACTGAGTTATCGGCAACTAGCAGGAGCCATATGGTTGTCACTTTATTGTATGCAATGCAATTGCGCTGTAATGCTTTACTTTATCACTAAGCGGTAGCGATAGTCGTGGAAGCATAAGATTGGCGAGACGACAACGATGCTACGATGGTGATCAAGGTGTCGCACCGGTGACGATGGTGATCATGACGGTGCTTCAGAGATGGAGATCACAAGCACAAGATGTTGATGGCCATATCATATCACTTATATTGATTGCATGTGATGTTTATCTTTTATGCATCTTATCTTGCTTTGATTGACGGTAGCATTATAAGATGATCTCTCACTAAATTTCAAGATAAAGGTGTTCTCCCTGAGTATGCACCGTTGCCAAAGTTCGTCGTGCCCAGACACCACGTGATGATCGGGTGTGATAAGCTCTACGTCCATCTACAACGGGTGCAAGCCAGTTTTGCACACGCAGAATATTCAGGTTAAACTTGACGAGCCTAGCATATGCAGATATGGCCTCGGAACACTGAGACCGAAAGGTCGAGCGTGAATCATATAGTAGATATGATCAACATATTGATGTTCACCATTGAAAGCTACTCCATTTCACGTGATGATCGGTTATGGTTTAGTTGATTTGGATCACGTGATCACCTAGAAGATTAGAGGGATGTCTTTCTAAGTGGGAGTTCTTAAGTAATATGATTAATTGAACTTAAATTTATCATAAACTTAGTACCTGATAGTATCTTGCTTGTCTATGTTTGATTGTAGATAGATGGCCCGTGATGTTGTTCAGTTGAATTTTAATGCGTTCCTTGAGAAAGCAAAGTTGAAAGATGATGGTAGCAATTACACGGACTGGGTCCGTAACTTGAGGATTATCCTCATTGCTGCATAGAAGAACTACGTCCTGGAAGCACCGCTAGGTGCCAGGCCTGCTGCTGGAGCAACACCAGATGTTATGAACGTCTGGCAGAGCAAAGCTGATGACTACTCAATAGTTCAGTGTGCCATGCTTTACGGCTTAGAATCGGGACTTCAACGACATTTTGAACGTCATGGAGCATATGAGATGTTCCAGGAGTTGAAGTTAATATTTCAAGCAAATGCCCGGATTGAGAGATATGAAGTCTCCAATAAATTCTATAGCTGCAAGATGGAGGAGAATAGTTCTGTTAGTGAACATATACTCAAAATGTCTGGGTATCATAATCACTTGACTCAACTGGGAGTTAATCTTCCTGTTGATAGTGTCATTGACAGAGTTCTTCAATCACTGCCACCAAGCTACAAGAGCTTCGTGATGAACTATAACATGCAAGGGATGGATAAGACAATTCCCGAGCTCTTCGTAATGCTAAAGGCTGCGGAGGTAGAAATCAAGAAAGGAGCATCAAGTGTTGATGGTCAACAAGACTGCCAGTTTCTAGAAAAAGGGCAAAGGGAAGAAGAAGGGGAACTTCAAGAAGAACAGTAAGCAAGTTACTGCTCAGGAGAAGAAACCCAAATCTGGACCTAAGCCTGAAACTGAGTGCTTCTACTGCAAGCAGACTAGACACTGGAAGCAGAACTGCCCCTAGTATTTGGCGGATAAGAAGGATGGCAAGGTGAACAAAGGTATATGTGATATACATGTTATTGATGTGTACCTTACTAGAGCTCGCAGTAGCACCTGGGTATTTGATATTGGTTCTGTTGCTAACATTTGCAACTCGAAACAGGGACTACAGATTAAGCGAACACTGGCAAAGGACGAGGTGACGATGCGCGTGGGAAATGGTTCCAAAGTCGATGTGATCGCGGTCGGCACGCTACCTCTACATCTACATTCGGGATTAGTTTTAGACCTCAATAATTGTTATTTGGTGCCATCGTTGAGCATGAACATTATATCTGGATCTTGTTTAATGCGAGACGGTTATTCATTTAAATCAAAGAATAATGGTTGTTCTATTTATATGAGTAATATCTTTTATGGTCATGCACCCTTGAAGAGTGGTCTATTTTTGATGAATCTCGATAGTAGTGATACACATATTCATAATGTTGAAGCCAAAAGATGCAGAGTTGATAATGATAGTGCAACTTATTTGTGGAACTGCCATGTAGGTCATATCAGTATAAAGCGCATGAATAAACTCCATACTGATGGACTTTTGGAATCACTTGGTACTTGCGAACCGTGCCTCATGGGCAAGATGACCAAAACGCCGTTCTCCGGTACTATGGAGAGAGCAACAGATTTGCTGGAAATCATACATATAGATGTATGTGGTCCGATGAATATTGAGGCTCGTGGTGGATATCGTTATTTTCTCACCTTCACAGATGATTTAAGCAGATATGGGTATATCTACTTAATGAAACATAAGTCTGAAACATTTGAAAAGTTCAAAGAATTTCAGAGTGAAGTTGAAAATCATCATAACAAGAAAATAAAGTTTCTACGATCTGATCGTGGAGGAGAATATTTGAGTTACGAGTTTGGTCTATATTTGAAACAATGTGGAATAGTTTCACAACTCACGCTACCCGGAACACCACAGCGTAATGGTGTGTCCGAACGTCGTAATCGTACTTTACTAGATATGGTGCAATCTATGATGTCTCTTACAGATTTACCGCTATCGTTTTGGGGTTATGCTTTAGAGACGGCTGCATTCACGTTAAATAGGGCACCATCGAAATCCGTTGAGACGACGCCTTATGAACTGTGGTTTGGCAAGAAACCAAAGTTGTCATTTCTAAAAGTTTGGGGCTGCGATGGTTATGTGAAAAAGCTTCAACCTGATAAGCTCGAACCCAAATAGGAGAAATGTATCTTCATAGGATACCCAAAGGAAACTGTTGGGTACACCTTCTATCACAGATCCGAAGGCAAGACTTTTGTTGCTAAGAATGGATCCTTTCTAGAGAAGGAGTTTTTCTCGAAAGAAGTGAGTGGGAGGAAAGTAGAACTTGATGAGGTAACTGTACCTGCTCCCTTGTTGGAAAGTAGTACATCACAGAAACCGGTTTCTGTGACGCCTACACCAATTAGTGAGGAAGCTAATGATAATGATCATGAAACTTCAGATCAAGTTACTACCGAACCTCGTAGATCAACCAGAATAAGATCCGCACCAGAGTGGTACGGTAATCCTGTTTTGTAAGTCATGCTACTAGATCATGATGAACCTACGAACTATGAAGAAGCGATGGTGAGCCCAGATTCCGCAAAATGTCTAGAAGCCATGAAATCTGAGATGGGATCCATGTATGAGAACAAAGTATGGACTTTGGTTGACCTACCCGTTGATCGGCAAGCAATTGAGAATAAATGGATCTTCAAGAAGAAGACTGACGCTGACGGTAATGTTACTGTCTACAAAGCTCGACTTGTTGCAAAAGGTTTTCGACAAGTTCAAGGGATTGACTACGATGAGACCTTCTCACCCGTAGCGATGCTTATGTCTGTCCGAATCATGTTAGCAATTGTCGCATTTTATGATTATGAAATTTGGCAAATGGATGTTAAAACTGCATTCCTGAATGGATTTCTGGAAGAAGAGTTGTATATGATGCAGCCAGAAGGTTCTGTCGATCCAAAGGGAGCTAACAAAGTGTGCAAGCTCCAGCGATCCATTTATGGACTGGTGCAAGCCTCTCGGAGTTAGAATAAACGCTTTGATAGTGTGATCAAAGCATTTGGTTTTGTACAGACTTTTGAAGAAGCCTGTATTTACAAGAAAATGAGTGGGAGCTCTGTAGCATTTCTGATATTATATGTGGATGACATATTATTGATTGGAAATGATATAGAATTTCTGGATAGCATAAAGGGATATTTGAATAAGAGTTTTTCAATGAAAGACCTCGGTGAAGCTACTTACATATTGGGCATTAAGATCTATAGAGATAGATCAAGATGCTTAATTGGACTTTCACAAAGCACATACCTTGACAAAGTTTTGAAGAAGTTCAAAATGGATCAGGCAAAGAAAGGGTTCTTGCCTGTGTTACAAGGTGTGAAGTTGAGTAAGACTCAATGTCCGACCACTGCAGAAGATAGAGAGAAAATGAAAGATGTTCCATATGCTTCAGCCATAGGCTCTATCATGTATGCAATGTTGTGTACCAGGCCCGATGTGTGCCTTGCTATAAGTCTAGCAGGGAGGTACCAAAGTAATCCTGGAGTGGATCACTGGACAGCGGTCAAGAACATCCTAAAGTACCTGAAAAGGACTAAGGATATGTTTCTCGTATATGGAGGTGACAAAGAGCTCATCGTAAATGGTTACGTTTATGTAAGCTTTGACACTGGTCCGGACAATTCTAAATCGCAAACCGGATACGTGTTTATATTAAACGGTGGAACTGTCAGTTGGTGCAGTTCTAAACAAAGCGTCGTGGCGGGATCTACATGTGAAGCAGAGTACGTAGCTGCTTCGGAAGCAGCAAATGAAGGAGTCTGGATGAAGGAGTTCATATCCGATCTAGGTGTCATGCCTAGTGCATCGGGTCCAATGAAAATCTTTTGTGACAATACTGGTGCAATTGCCTTGGCGAAGGAATCCAGATTTCACAAGAGAACCAAGCACATCAAGAGACGCTTCAATTCCATTCGGGATTTAGTCCAAGTGGGAGACATAGAAATTTGCAAGATACATATGGATCTGAATGTTGCAGACCCGCTGACTAAGCCTCTTCCACGAGCAAAACATGATCAGCACCAAGGCTCCATGGGTGTTATAATCATTAATGTGTGATCTAGATTATTGACTCTAGTGCAACTGGGAGACTGAAGGAAATATGCCCTAGAGGCAATAATAAAGTTATTATTTATTTCCTTATATCATGATAAATGTTTATTATTCATGCTAGAATTGTATTAACCGGAAACATAATACATGTGTGAATACATAGACAAACAGAGTGTCACTAGTATGCCTCTACTTGACTAGCTCGTTGATCGAAGATGGTTTTCTTTCCTAGCCATAGACATGAGTTGTCATTTGATTAACGGGATCACGTCATTAGGAGAATGATGTGATTGACTTGACCCATTCCATAAGCTTAGCACTTGATCATTTAGTTTGTTGCTATTACTTTCTTCATAACTTATACATGTTCCTATGACTATGAGATTATGCAACTCCCGTTTACCGGAGGAACACTTTGTGTGCTACAAACGTCACAATGTAACTGGGTGATTATAAAGGTGCTCTACAGGTGTCTCCGGAGGTACCTGTTGGGTTGGCGTATTTCGAGATTAGGATTTGTCACTCCGACTGTCGGAGAGGTATCTGTGGGCCCTCTCGGTAATGCACATCACTTAAGCCTTGAAAGCATTGCAGTTAATGAGTTAATTGCGGGATGATGTATTACAAAACGAGTAAAGAGACTTGCCGGTAACGAGATTGAACTAGGTATTAAGATACCGACGATCGAATCTCGGGCAAGTAACATACCGATGACAAAGGGAACAACATATGTTGTTATGCGGTCTGACCGATAAAGATCTTCGTAGAATATGTAGGAGCCAATATGAGCATCCAGGTTCCGCTATTGGTTATTGACCGGAGACGTGTCTCGGTCATGTCTACATTGTTCTCGAGCCCGTAGGGTCCGCACGCTTAATGTTACGATGACAGTTTCATTATGAGTTTATATGTTTTGATGTACCGAAGGTTGTTCGGAGTCCCGGATGTGATGACGGACATGACGAGGTGTCTCGAAATGGTCGAGACATAAAGATTGATATATTGGAAGCCTATGTTCGGACATTGGAAGTGTTCCGGGTGAAATCGGCATTTTACCAGAGTACCAGGAGGTTACCGGAACCCCCGGTAACCTAATGGGCCTTAATGGGCCTAGTGGAGGAAGTAGAGAGGAGGCCAAGGGGCATCCGCGCGCCCCTCCCCCC
>NC_041380.1:440422886-440439052 GCF_002162155.2 Triticum dicoccoides
CTTCCGCCCCCCAAGTCCTAGTCCAACATGGAAAGGGGGGGAGTCCTACTCCCGGTGGGAGTAGCACTCCTCCTGGCGCGCCCCTTGCCTGGCCGCACCTCCTCCCCCTTGCTCCTTTATATACGGGGGCAGGGGGCACCCCATAGACACAACAGTTGATCATTGATCTCTTAGCCGTGTGCGGTGCCCCCCTCCACCATAGTCCTCGATAATATTATAGTGGTGCTTAGGCGAAGCCCTATGACAGTAGAACATCAAGATGGTCACCACGCCGTCATGCTGACGGAACTCTTCCCCGACATTCTGCTGGATCGGAGTCCGGGGATCGTCATCGAGCTGAACGTGTGCTAGTACTCGGAGGTGCCGTAGTTTCGGTGCTTGATCGGTCGGGCTGTGAAGACGTACGACTACATCAACCGCGTTGTGATAACGCTTCCATTTTCGGTCTACGAGGGTACGTAGACAACACTCTCCCCTCTCGTTTCTATGCATCACCATGATCTAGCGTGTGCGTAGGATTTTTTTTTGAAATTACTATGTTCCCCAACAGACAACCCTAGTTGATACATGAGCTATTCGAGCATACAAAACAGAATGTTTATTTGAAGGTCTAGAGTTTGGCACATACAAATTTACTTGGAACGGCAGGTAGATACCGTATATAGGAAGGTATGGTGGACTCATATGGAATAACTTTGGGGTTTATGGAATTGGATGCACAAGCAGTATTCCCGCTTAGTACAAGTGAAGGCTAGAAAGAGACTGGGAAGCGACCAGCTAGAGAGCGACAACAGTCATGAACATGCATTAAAATTAATCAACACCAAATGCAAGCATGAGTAGGATATAATGCACCATGAACATAAATATCATAGAGGCTATGTTGATTTTGATTCAACTACATGCGTGAACATGTGCCAAGTCAAGCCACTCGAATTGTTCAAAGGAGGATACCACCCCATCATACCACATCACAACCATTTTAATAGCATATTGGCACGCAAGGTAAACCATTATAAACTCCTAGCAAATTAAGCATGTCATAAGCAACTATAATCCCTAATTGTCATTGCAAACATGTTTCTTTCATAATAGGCTGAATCAGGAACGATGAACTAATCATATTTACAAAAACAAGAGAGGTCGAATTTATACCATCTTTTCTCATCTCAATCAGTTCATCACATAATCATCATTATTGTCTTTCACTTGCACGACCGAACGGTGTGGAAAATAATAATAATGCACGTGCATTGGACTAAGATGGAATCTGCAAGTATTCAATTCAAGAGAGAAGACAAGGTAACATGGGCTCTTTGAAAGATCAACAATAATGCATATAAGAGCCACTCAATATTTTCATCATGGTCTTCTCCTCTCGACCCCAAAGGAATGAAATAAAACTATTTATACGGGAAAGCTCCCAACAGGCAAAAGAAGAACGATAAATCTTTTTGGGTTTTCTTTTAATTACTACTACTACAGGCATGGAAAGTAAACTAACTAAAAGCTACAACTATTTTTTCTGTTTTTCTTAAGGTTTTTCGAACACACAAGAAGAAAGCCTTAAAAGAAGATAAACTAGCATGGATGATACAATGAAAAAGTATGAGCACCGACAATTGGCATGAGTGTGTGAACATGAATGTAATGTCGGTGAGAGATACGTACTCCCCCAAGCTTAGGCTTTTGGCCTGAGTTGGTTTATGCCCATGGATCAAAGTTGTAGCTAGGGTCGTACTGAGATGCAGCGGCAATCGCCTGATGAGCTGCACCTTGGAGGCGAGCTGCCTCCGCCCTCCTCTCGTACTCGGTCACCTCCTCCCTGGTTATAACACATCTCCCTTTTGCCTGAAAGTCAAAGAAAGCAGGAGCAGGGAGAGCGACATGATAGGTGCGTCGTTTGTCGAAGATTAGTCAGTACTGGAGGAACTGATTGTTCCCCTCAACAAACTGATGACGAACCATGGCATTATAATCTAAATAAGCAGGAGTCAACTCAATATCATCTCCACGTATGGGTATCTCAATAAAATCAGCTAAACGGGTTGCATAAATTCCACCAAAGAAATCTCCATCAATACTATTATTATGCAACCTACGTGCAACAATGGCCCCGAAGTTATATTGTCTATCTCCTAATACAATACTCTTGAGAACACTAAGATCTGGAACACACATGTGACATGCTTCATCTTTACCATTTATGCATCTACCTATGAAGAGAGCAAAATAATGTATTGCAGGAAAATGAATGCTCCCTATGGTAGCTTGCGTGATTTTCCTAGATTCCCCCACAATTATACTAGCAAGAAAGTCTTTATATTCATATTTGCGAGGTTCATTTTAAGCATATCAGTCAAACACATACGCAAAAAGATAGGTCTAATCGTTTCAGCAAAGCGCTCAAAATCCTCATCATCCTTTTTCTTGGATGGTTTAGGAGGAAAAGGCATGGGTTTCTGAACCCATGGTTCTCTTTCTTTACCGTGCTTCCTAGCAACAAAGTCTCTCTTATCATAATGTTGATTCTTTGATTGTGGGTTATCAAGATCAACAACAGGTTCAATTTCTACATCATTATCATTGCTAGGTTGAGCATCAACATGAACATCATCATTAACATTATCACTAGTTTCATGTTCATTACTAGATTGTGTTTCAGCATCAGAAATAGAAATATCATTGGGATTCTTAGGTGTGTCAACAACAGGTTCACTAGAGGCATGCAAAGTCCTATCATTTTTCTTTTTCTTCCTTTTAGAAGGACTAGGTGCATCTATATTAGTTCTCTGAGAATCTTGCTCAATTCTCTTGGGGTGGCCCTCGGGATACAAATGTTCCTGAGTCATTTTACCCCCTCTGGTCATAACTCTAACAGCATTATCATTCTTCTTATTATTTAATTCATTGAGAAAATCATTCTGAGCTTTAAGTACTTGTTCTACTTGAGTGGTAACCATAGAAGCATGTTTACTAATAAGTTTAAGTTCACCTTTAACATTAGCCATATAATCACTCAAGTGTTCAAGCGTATCAGCATTGTGTTTCAATTGTCTACCAACATCAGCATTGAAGTTTTCTTGCTTAACCATAAAGTCATCAAACTCATCCAAGCATTGGCTGGCAAACTTAGTAAATGGGATTTCGCATTTATGAAATCTATAGAGAGAATTTACCTTTACTACCTGTTTCGGGTTATCAAGACAATGTATTCCTTCAATAGGTGGTAAATTCTTAACATCTTCAGCTTTAATACCTTTTTATTTCATAGATTTCTTTGCCTCTTGCATATCTTCAGGACTGAGAAATAGAATACCCCTTTTCTTCGGAGTTGGCTTAGGAGTTGGTTCAGGAAGTGTCCAATTATTTTCATTAGTCAACATATTATTCAATAGCAATTCAGCTTGATCAACAGTTCTTTCCCTGAAAACACAACCAGCACAACTATCCAGGTGGTCTCTGGAAGTATCGGTTAGTCCATTATAAAAGATATCAAGTATTTCATTTTTCTTAAGAGGATGATTAGGAAAAGCATTAAGTAATCGGAGAATCCTCCCCCAAGCTTGTGGGAGACTCTCTTCTTCAATTTGCACAAAACTATATATTTCCCTTAAGGCAACTTGTTTCTTATGAGCGGGGAAATATTTAGCAGAGAAGTAATAAATCATATCCTGGGGACTACGCACACAACTAGGATCAAGAGAATTAAACCATGTCTTAGCACCACCCTTTAATGAGAACGGAAACAACTTAAGGATAAAGTAATAGCGAGTTTTCTCATCATTAGTGAACAAGGTGGCTATATCATTTAATTTAGTAAGATGTGCCATAACAGTTTCAGATTCATAGCCATAAAAAGGATCAGATTCAACCAAAGTAATTATCTCAAGATTGGCAGAGAAATCATAATCCTTATCGGTAATAAAGATAGGTGAAGTAGCAAAAGCAGGGTTGTATTTCATTCTAGCATTCAAAGACTTTTCTTTAAGCTTAGCTAATAATTTCTTAAGATTAGATCTATCATTGCAAGCAAGAAAGCCTCTAGCAGTTTCTTCATCCATAACATAACCCTCGGGTACAACAGGCAATTCATATCTAGGGGGAGAATCTTCATCATCACTTTCATCAATATTATCAGTTTCAATAATTTCATTCTCTCTAACCCTAGCAAGTTGTTCATCAAGAAATTCACCTAGTGGCATAGTAGTATCAAGCATAGAAGTAGTTTCATCATAAGTATCATGCAAAGCAGAAGTGGCATCATCAATAACATGCGACATATCAAAATGAATAGAAGGTATAGGTGTCGCAAATTTACTCAAAACAGAAGGTGAATCAAGTGCAGGGCTAGATGGCAGTTCCTTACCTCCCCTCGTATTTGAGCGAAAAATCTTGGTTATTTGATCTTTCAAGTTCTTCATAGTGATAAGCAGATATAAATCCCAAGTGACTCAAAGAATAGAGCTATGCTCCCCGGCAACTATGCCAGAAAATAGTCTTGATAACCCACAAGTATAGGGGATCGCAACAGTTTTCGAGGGTAGAGTATTTAACCCAAATTTATTGATTCGACACAAGGGGAGCCAAAGAATATTCTCAAGTATTAGCAGCTGAGTTGTCAATTCAACCACAAGTGGGAACTTAATATCTGCAGCAAGTATTTAGTAGCAAAGTAATATGATAGTAGTGGCAACGGTAGCAAAAGTAATATTTTTGGTTTTATAGTGATTGTAACAGTAGCAACGGAAAAGTAAATAAGCGAAGAACAATATATGAAAAGCTCGTAGGCATTGGATCGGTGATGGAGAATTATGTCGGATGCGATCGATCATGCAACAGTTATAACATAGGGTGACACAGAACTAGCTCCGGTTCATCAATGTAATGTAAGCATGTATTCCGAATATAGTCATATGTGCTTATGGAAAAGAACTTGCATGACATCTTTTGTCTTACCCTCCCGTGGCAGCGGGGTCCTATTGGAAACTAAGGGATATTAAGGCCTCCTTTTAATAGAATACCGGACCAAAGCATTAACACATAGTGAATACATGAACTCCTCAAACTACGGTCATCATCGGTAATGGTCCCGATTATTATCACTTCGGGGTTAACAGATCATAACACATAATAGGTGACTATAGACTTGCAAGATAGGATCAAGAACTCACATATATTCATGAAAATATAATAGGTTCAGATCTGAAATCATGGCACTCGGGCCCTAGTGACAAGCATTAAGCATACAAAGTCATAGCAACATCAATCTCAGAACATAGTAGATACTAGGGATCAAACCCTAACAAAACTAACTCGATTACATGATAAATCGCATCCAACTCATCACCGTCCAGCAAGCCTACGATGGAATTACTCACGCATGGCGGTGAGCATCATGAAATTGGTGATGGAGGAAGGTTTATGATGACGATGATGATGGATTCCCCTCTTCGGAGCCCCGAACGGACTCCAGATCAGCCCTCCCGAGAGAGTTTAGGGCTTGCCGGCGGCTCCGTATCGTAAAACATGATGAATCCTTCTCCCTGATTTTTTTCTCCCCGAAAGTGAATATATGGAGTTGGAGTTGAGGTCGGTGGACCGTCAGGGGGCCCACGAGGCAGGGGGCGCGCCCCCACCCTCGTGGACAGGGTGTGGGCCCCTGACGTGGATTCTTCTTCCAGTATTTTTTATGTATTCCAAAAATAATCTCCGTTGATTTTTAGGTCATTCCGAGAACTTTTATTTTTCCACAAAAATAACACTGTGCAATTCTGCTAAAAACAACGCCAGTCCGGGTTAGTTCCATTCAAATCATGCAAGTTAGAGTCCAAAACTTGGGCAAAAGTGTTTGGAAAAGTAGATATGATGGAGACGTATCACACATCAATAACATGTATATCAAATATACCTTTGTTCACTTTGTCATCCTTCTTATCCGCCAAATACTTGGGGCAGTTCCGCTTCCAGTGACCAATCCCTTTGCAATAGAAGCACTCAGTTTTAGGCTTAGGTCCAGACTTGGGCTTCTTCCCGGGAGTTGCAACTTTCTTGCCATTCTTCTTGAAGTTCCCCTTCTTTCCTTTGCCCTTTTTCTTGAAAGTAGTGGTCTTGTTAACCATCAACAATTGATGCTGCTTCTTGATTTCTACCTCCGCAACTTTGAGCATAGCAAAGAGCTCGGGAATTGTCTTATCCATCCCTTGCATATTATAGTTTGGTGGCAGTGATTGGAGAACTCTGTCAATAAGACTATCATCTGAAAGATTAACTCACAGCTGAGTCAAGTGGTTATGATACCCAGACATTCTGAGTATGTGTTCACTGAAAGAACTATTCTCCTCCATATTGCAGCTATAGAACTTGTTGGAGACTTCATATCTCTCAACTCGGGCAATTGCTTGAAATATTAACTTCAACTCCTGGAACATCTCATATGGTCCATGATGTTCAAAATGTCTTTGAAGTCCCGATTCTAAGCCGTAAAGCATGGCACACTGAACTATTGAGTAGTCATCAGATCGAGCTTTCCAGACGTTCATAACATCAGCATCTGCTCATGCAGCAGGCCTTTCACCTAGCGGTGCATCAAGGACATAATTCTTCTATGCAGCAATCTCTACTCCTAATGGAGCAGTTGGTACTCTTGCTTCCTGGTTTTTTTTCGTCCCACCACTTTCGTCCGGTTTTTTCCGTAGGTTAACCGTCGTAGATTTTTTTCGTCGCCTCCCCCACTTCATTGGTTTATTTTCACTTCACCCTCTCACACAACGAAAAAAACTGAACGGATCAGAACTTTCCATACTAACGCAAATTATTTAGTAATGTCTTTATGTAAAAGAATCAATCACAATCAATCTCTAAAGGTCAAATCTAAATTAATTAATCTTCATAACATTTGTTTCCTTCCGAATCACGTCCATAACTTTCCTTCCTTGTTTGGGCAGAAACTGTTTGGTAGCAGAGATTAGGAAGCTTCCTATGAGTGTAGTAATAGGAAGTATTCTTTTTCTTGATGATTCGTTTCCATGCATGATGATAGTAAATTAGGCCAACATTCACCACTATTTATCAACGTCATCAATCGTATCCATTCCTACCAGTTTTAAGGGAATCTGCTCGCTATGTCTTTTTTAAGGGGATCCGCTCGCTAAGTCATCGTCGCACGTTATTTTCACAAGCAATTCCCCTAAAAAGGCGTGGGTATTGGTAGTTGAATGCCCGCTAGGTTTTCCGCCTGTCCCATCCTCGCGCTGTGCCACCGCCACCCGCCGAATTTCTAGCCGCCCGAGCCCGTTAACTTCGCCAGCCATCGGGTCAACTGCCCCCGCCCCAAACCCCCATCCCCGAGCACTAGCTATCGCCGTGTTGCCGCCCCAAGCTCCACGCCACCGGGAACGAATCAAGCGCCGTCCCGACACCGCCGTCGCCGGCCCAGCACCTCCAGCCTTGCATGGACAGCTTCAATGTGCAGTCTCCCTTGCTGCCTCACCTTCTGCCAGCGCATGCAGCGGCGGGGTTGGACGCGTGCGTGCTTGCTAGCTTGCTCTCCGTGCGTACGTACTTGCTCTGCGTGCGTCGCACCGGCCAATGCGCATGATGTGTGTGTGCCTGCTTTTCTGTATGTGTATGCCAGCGTGATGCGTGTGTGCGTTGCTGTGTGTGTATGATATAGATGGCCCGAGTGTGTGCATGCTATGCTCTGCTCTCTGCTGATCTATGTGTTGGTGCTCCTGTTATATGTTCATGCCATACAAATGAAATTTCTGTTAATCTTCTGACATGTTGAGTTGGTTCTCTCTGTCTTCTGAGGGGGTGAATGCAAAGCAGTCTATTAAGCCAGGCACTATTGCTGAGCTAAATTGACAAAAAAATATTGGTAGCCATAGTTGTAGTTTAAGTAGTAGCGAGTTGTCTGATATGTATAAAGAGCCCGTTGCAACTGAGCCCATTGCTAAATTGACAAAAAAGGTCGCCAGTGTCACTTGATATGTATGAGAATATTAAATGTATTATTAACATGATTAATATTGAACTCTTAAAGTTAATGTGGCCCCGTTGCAACGCATGGGCGTTCTTCTAGTGAAGATAATCCTCAAGTTACGGACCCAGTTCGTGTAGTTGCTACCATCATCTTTCAACTTAGCTTTCTCTAGGAACGCATTAAAATTCGAGGGAACGGTAGCACGAGCCATTGATCTACAACATAGATATGCAAAAACTATCAGGACTAAGTTCATGATAAATTAAGTTCAATTAATCATATTACTTAAAAACTCCCACTTAGATAGACAACCCTCGAGTCATCTAAATGATCACGTGATCCATATCAACTAAACCATGCCCGATCATCATGTGAGATGGAGTAGTTTTCAATGGTGAACATTTCTATGTTGATCATATCTACTATATGATTCTTGTTCGACCTTTCGGCCTCCAGTGTTCCAAGGCCATGTCTGTACATGCTAGACTCTTCAAGTTTAACCCGAGTATTCCGCACGTGCAAAACTGTCTTGCACCCGTTGTACGTGAACGTAGAGCTTATCACACCCAATCATCACGTCGTGTCTCAGCACGATGAACTGTCGCAACGGTGCATACTCAGGGAAAACACTTATACCTTGAAATTTTAGTAAGGGATCATCTTATAATGCTACTGACGTACTAAGCAAAATAAGATGCATAAAAGATAAACATCACATGCAATCAAAATATGTGACATGATATGGCCATCATCATCTTGTGCCTTTGATCTCCATCTCCAAAGCACCGTCATGATCTCCATCTTCACAGGCTTGACACCTTGATATCCATCGTAGCGTCGTGGTCGTCTCGCCAACTATTTCTTCTACAACTATCATTAATGCATAGTGATAAAGTAAAGCAATTACATGGCGTTTGCATATCATACAATAAAGCGACAACCATAAGGTTCCTGCCAGTTGCCGATAACTTTTACAAAACATGATCATCTCATACAATAACGTATATCACATCATGTCTTGACCATATCACATCACAACATTCCCTGCAAAAACAAGTTAGACATCCTCAACTTTGTTGTTGCAAGTTTTATGTGGCTGCTACGGGCTTCTAGCAAGAACCGTTCTTACTTACGTATCAAAACCACAACGGTGATTTTATCAAGTTTGTTGTTTTAACCTTCAACAAGGACCGACCGCAGTCAAATTCGATCCAACTAAAGTTGGAGAAACAGACACCTGCCAGCCACCTTTATGCAAAACTAGTTGCATGTCTATTGCTGGAAACGGTCTCATGAACGTGGTCATGTAAGGTTGGCCCGGGCCGCTTCATCCAACAATACCGTCGAATCGAAATAAGACATTGGTGGTAAGCACTATGACGATCACTACCCACAACTCTTTGTGTTCTACTCGTGCATATTATCTACGCATAGACCTGGCTCGGATGCCACTGTTGGGGAACGTAGCATGCAATTCAAAGAAATTCCTACGCTCATGCAAGATCTATCTAGGAGATGCATAGAAATGAGAGGGGTGAGTGTGTCCACATACCCCCATAGACCGAAAGCGGAAGCGTTTGACAATGCGGTTGATGTAGTCGGACTTCTTCTCATTCCGACCGATCAAGCACCAAACGTACGACACCTCTAAGTTATGCACACGTTCAGCTTAATGACGTCCCTCGAACTCTTGATCTAGCAAAGTGTCGAGGGAGAGTTTCGTCAGCACGACGGCATGGTGAAGTGATCCGCATAGGGCTTCGCCTAAGCACTACGACAATATGATCGGAGGCATAAACTATGGAGGAGGGTGCCGCACATGGCTAACAGATGTTGCTGTGTGTTCTAGCGGTGCTCCCCCCACATATATATAGGTTGAGGGGGAGAAGAGGCAGCCAAGGGAGCGCCCCAAGTAGGAGGAATCCTACTTGGGCGCCTCCCAATTCGGCCTCCCCCTTCCATATTCATCCGGAGGGGGAAGGTAGGAGAGAAGGAAGGAGGAGGCCGAATTGCTCCCCTTCCTTTCTCTCTTCCCCTCTTTCCTTCCCCATTATTTCGGCCTACATGGGGCGCACCAGCCCCCTAGGGGCTGGTTTGTCCCCTTCTTGGCCCCTTAGGCCCATGTAGTTGCCGTGGGGATGCCCGGAACCCCTTCGGGTGACCCAATATGTACTCGGTACCCCTGGAACACTTCCGGTGTTCGAATATCATCGTCCAATATATGAATATTTACCTCTCGGCCATTTCGAGACTCCTCGTCATGTCCCTGATCTCACTAGGGGCTCCGAACAACATTCGGTCACCAAATCACATAACTCACATAATACAAAATCGTCATCGAACCTTAAGCGTGTGGACCCTACGGGTTCGAGAACTATGTATACATGACCGAGACACCTCTCCGGTCACTAACCAACAGTGGAACCTGGATGCTCATATTGGTTCCCACATATTCTACGAAGATCTTTATCGGTCGTATCGTAATGACAACATACGTTATTCCCTTTGTCATCGGTATGTTACTTGCCCGAGATTCGATCGTCGGTATATTCATATATATACCTAGTTCAATCTCATTACCGGCAAGTCTCTTTACTCGTTCCATAATACATCATCCCGCAACTAACTCATTAGTCACATTGATTTCAAGGCTTATTATGATGTGCATTACCGAGATGGCCCAGAGATACCTCTCTGATACTCGGAGTGACAAATCCTAATCTCGATCTATGCTAACCCAACAAACACCTTCGAAGATACCTGTAGAGCATATTTATAATCTCCCAATTACGTTGTGACGTTTGATTGCACACAAGGTATTCCTCCAGTATCCAGGAGTTGCATAATCTCATAGTCAAAGAAATATGTATATGACATGAAGAAAGCAATAGCAATAAAACTTAACGATCATTATGCTAGGCTAACGGATGGGTTTTGTCCATCGCATCATTCTCCTAATGATGTGATCCCATTCATCAAATGACAACACATGTCCATGGTTAGGGAAGTTTACCATCTTTGATTAATGAGCTAGTCAAGTAGAGGCTTACTAGGGACACTGTGTTTTGTCTATGTATCCACACATGTATCAAGTTTCCGGTTAATACAATTTTAGCATGAATAATAAACATTTATCATGATATAAGGAAATATAAATAACAACTTTATTATTGCATCTAGGGCATATTTCCTTCATAAGGTCCTTCCCGTCTAGCTTCCGCCCCGTAGGTGTGTCTAGCATCATCGGTGGGCGTGTGAAGGTGCGTCTCCGGCGGATATGTCCTTAGTGGATTTGCTTGGATTTGGTCGTAGTTCGTCTACGTTCATGTGTTTTCAGGTTGGATCCTTCCAATCTACGCTACTCTTCATCGGCAGTGGTTGTTGTTCTGTTGCGCTGGTCCTATGGGGCCTTAGCACGATGACTTTTTGATGGTCTACTTGTAACGCCCCAAACACACCCGCCGGTGGTCGTTACTCCTGGCGGGAACTAGACTGGCCCCACAGATCAATACTAGTCTTTTCTATGCACTTTGTCCTCACTTGTGCGCACCTGGGAGCAACTTCCCGATCGGTCACCCATCCTGAAACTACTCCAAGCTGAGCACGCTTAACTTTCGAGTTCTATCTGAATGGGCTTCCAGAAAAGAAGGAATTCCTTATTGATATGAGTAGTCTATCATCCCTAATAAGCCAGACCATCACATACACCCCCACTCAGAGGAACCGACGTCCTCGTCGGGCCACAGGAACATTCCCTCTTGGCACATACGTCTGTGCATCCAGTCTGGTACATGTGCCATGTCGGGTGCCACGACGGGTCACAAACATCATGAACAACATGACTGCGCACCTGTCCGCAAACATCCCTGTAACCACGAGGGTCGGCTCTGATACCAACTTGTAATGCCCCAGACACACCCGCCGGTGATTGTTACTCCTGGCGGGATCTAGACTGGCCCCACAGATCAATACTAGTCTTTTCTAAGCACTTTTTCCTCACTCGTGCGAACCCGGGAGCAACTTCCCGGTCGGTTCTACGCACTTTGTCCTCACTCGTGTGCACCCGGGAGCAACTTCCCGGTCGGTCACCCATCCTGAAACTACTCCAAGCTGAGCATGCTTAACTTTGGAGTTCTGTCCGAATGGGCTTCCAGAAAAGAAGGAATTCCTTATTGATATGAGTAGTCTATCATCCCTAATAAGCCAGGCCATCAGACTACTACAACAAGTTTTGCCTGGCTCCAACGAGGGAGGGGTAATGACGGCGGCGCGCCTTCAGCTCGTTCCAGTGCTTGTAGTCATCGCTAGGTGGTCTACGGATCTGAATGTAATTTTTATTACCTCTTGTGTTCGTTGTACTGCCATGTTTGAAGATCAATAGATCGGAAGTTTTCTCGCACAAAATAAAAATAGAAAAAGGACAAACAAAGATGAAAGTTGTATGTTAGTGGAGATATAGTTCGGACTTGATTTCTCTATCTAGTAAAATTAGGGTTCCGATTTGATGTGGCCTCTCTCTATTTTTCTTTCCTTCATTTCTGTCCAGAAATAGGCAACAGTGTTGAGATGCAAATATAAACACATAACCAACTAAATGTAAATATCACTATACAACACGTAAGAGAAAATGAATTGAGGTGATTCTTTATAAGAACTTTTCACCACATAGCATGATGTGTTAAGAGTCAGTGCATTGGGAGTGTCCTAAATTGCTCAATATAGTGCGGAGATGGCGTTTGCATGTCCATGCATGCTGAATCTCAAGGTGACAAAGACTAGTAAAACTAGTGAGACTGACAATCTCACTATTTAAGTTGGGGGCCAAGAAGTTCTCTAATTGTGTTTAGGGTTGACCATTGATTGTAGTCAGGGGCTCCAGTGGATTCGTAACTTGGTTATGAACTGACTGAAATACATGTCGCGTGTTGCAAATCCTTGCTCTTCACGGCCCAAAATCTCCTATAGAAGGAAGAAAAACATGAAGATTTCCGGCGCCATTGCCGGGTAGTTTTTCTTGCAGTCATAAGCAATGTTCAAAAAAGCGGTAAGAGTAAGCGCAGTGGAAGGCCACAGCTTAGAGCAATGGCCGCTTAAATGCAACTTAACCGAGATTAAGTGTTGTTGAAATTTGGCCATAATTTGGTTGTTTTTGAATAATATGCACAAGAAAATAGGAAATATAGCACATAGGTAACTGGAAAAATCTGAAATAGCATATAAGGTTGAGGTTCGATGGTTCACACACCACAACCAATAGCCAAATAACACATAAGGATAAAGTTCAGTGGTTCACATAGCATGCATAAATAATATTGTCCTAGAGCATTTAAGATAAATAGCAGCTGCAGCCAAGCATCAGCAGCGGCCAAGCAGTAGCAATAGTAACCAAACATCAGCAGTAGCCGCCAAACAAGAGCAACCAAGCAGCAGCCCCAACTCAAGCAGTAGTTGTTCAAGCAGCAGTTCATGATTTCATGGATCAGTCATCATCCACATAAGTGCGCCCAATCACCACGTCATCTTCATCATCCTCATACTCTATATCCTCCTCCTCCTCCTCTAAATATGTCTCCTCTAGTTCTTCTTTGTTTGACTCAAACTCTTTATCATGGAGATCTCTAACTCTCGCACTTTGACAAAGCTCAAGTTGTTCACTGGTCCCCATAGCATCTCCAACCACACTCCAATGTATGTCATCTGCTCCCTCATATCCATGTGGAAACACCATGAAAGCATGATCATCTCATCCCTCAGACAAGAAGCCTTGTGCTTCGGATGCATCAGTACTTAGGAGAACATCAATGTTCTTCCTCTGCTTGATCTTTTTCTTCTTGGATAACAACCTTGAGTTGAACTAGATCTACACAAGCTGATTGAGGCGATCTGTAGGAAGTCAGTTTCTTCTCTTGGTATGTATCTACAAGTGCCAATGCTACTAGTCAGGAACTACTTAATAGAAACTTGACAAAGCATCAAAACAAATTCAATTTTGGAGACTAACCGACTCAAAACAACTCCAATTTCTCTCACAGTCGAAAGAACTTGAGGTCAAAGAAAGGATCTTCATAGCCATGTACTTCAGCCCTGGTGTCTCACCTCCATACATTCTCCACCAAGCCACTAGGAAGAGGATTTTTTTTCATAGTCAGTAACTAAATAATACTATAAGAACTTGAGTACTAGACAAAATATGCAACTAAGTGAAAGGTTTGGAAGTAATGACTAACTAAGATTGTAGTCAAAGTTTTGGCAAGTCCTAGCAAGCTTCTTTGTAAAGGATCCATCTCTACTTTGGAACTTGCCTATTTCATAGTTCACAACCTTTTCTTGCATGTTTTCATCACCATGATAGAATGTCTCCACACAAGAATAAAAGGTTGTATTGATGTAAACATAATCAAATATGCCGCCATCTACATAGCTATAGTGTGGATTCAGCAAATATGCAGTCAACTGCAGTGGGGCATCAAGCCTATCTTTCATATTCTTTTCAACTATAGATAACACATATCTATAGCGCGCTTCGACATTACCAACACTACTGGAGTCAGGTAATTTGCCGTCAGCCAGTTCCTCGCCATCTGCTAGCCGAAGACAAAGACCTTTTTTGTCGTCTACTCATGAAAAGCAGACAACAAAGAACTGGCTGACGGCAAATAGCGCCTTCGCCGTCAGCCAGATCTTCGACGTTGGCTAGCGGACGGCAAACTAGCTCTTGCCGTCAACCAGTTCTTTGTCGTCGGCTAGCTGAGGGCAAAGATACTTTTCCGTCAGCTAGCGGGCGGCAAAACAATATTCTATCTAACGGCGCTGACGCGCCTGCCCCCACCCTAACCCTAACCCTATCTCCCACCCGCCCTCCTCACTCTCTGTCTCCCACGTCCCCTTCTCTCTTCCCGACCCCACGCCGCCTGCCGCCCCACCGCTAAGGCCCCTCGGCCCCATGCCCCTCCGCCGCCCCCACCCCCCTCCCCGACGCCCCGCTGCTCCTGCACGCCGCCCCGGCCCTTCCTTCGTCGGCACTACTGTCGTTAAACAATTTTTCATCCAATTTTTTCATTGCATTCAACATATATATATATATATATATATATATATTACATAGTAATTAAACATATATTTAAACCCTAAAAATAAAACTAGGCCGTTGCCGTCGATCACTGGTCGTCGTCGCCGCTGGGCGCCAGCAAGTCGATCACGACGGCGCCTTCGCCATCACCGTCGTCGTTGCTGCTGCTGTTGTTGGCGACGTCATCCCAGTCAACGGGACCGTCGCCCTCCATCGTCGCCTCCTCGTCCTCGGCCGGTGCCATCGCGGCCTCCTCTACCGCCATGGCCTCTGTGAAACTTTTTGTGGATTTTTTGGACCAGAAGACACCCAATGGGCCGGAGAAGCATTTGGGGATGCTCCGAGGGGAGCACAGCCCACCAGGGAGCGCCCGGGGGCCTAGGCGTGCCCTGGTGGATTGTGCCCACCTCGGGTGCCCCCCGGACCGCCTCTTTGCTCTATAAATACCCCAATATTCTAGAAATCCTAGGGAAGTCGACGAAAATCAATTCCAGCCGCAGCAGAGTCCAGAACCACTAGATCCAATCTAGACACCATCATGGAGGGGTTCACCACTTCCATTGGTGCCTCTCCGATGATGCGCGAGTAGTTCTTTGTAGACCTTCGGGTCCTTAGTTAGTAGCTAGATGGTTTCCTCTCTCTTGTTTGATTCTCAATACAATGGTCTCTTGGAGATCCATATGATCTGATGAACTTTGAGTTTATGATCAGATCTATCTCTTTTTATCCATGAAATTTATTTGAGTTTCTTTGATCGCTTATATGCATGATTGCTTATAGCCTCGTATTTCTTCATCGATATTTGGGTTTTGTTTGGCCAACTTGATCTATTTATCTTGCAATGGGAAGATGAGCTTTGTAGTGGGTTCAATCTTATGGTGCTTGATCCCAGTGACAGAAGGGGAACCGACACATATGTGTCGTTGCTACTAAGGATAAAATGATTGGGTCTATTTCTACATAAATAGATCTTGTCTACATCATGTCATCATTCTTATTGTATTACTCTGTTTCTCCATGAACTTAATACACTAGATGCATGCTGGATAGCGGTCGATGTGTGGAGTAATAGTAGTAGATGCAGGCAGGAGTTGGTCTACTAATCTTGGTCGT
>NC_041380.1:440439269-440446989 GCF_002162155.2 Triticum dicoccoides
TCATATTATTTGCTTTTGTGATCTATTTTACTTGCCTTTTATTTTCAGATCTATTAAACCCCAAAATACAAAAAATACCTTGCTGCAATTTATTTTATTTGGCGTCCGATCTATCAATATTTACAACTCTCTCACGTTTGTTTGCCAATGTGTGGCACCGTTACCCGAAAGGGATTGACAACCCCTTTTACACGTCGGGTTGTGATACGTCTCCAACGTATATATAGTTTTTTTATTGTTCCATGCTGTTATATTATCAATCTTGGATGTTTTATAATCATTTTATAGTCATTTTATAACATTTTTGGTACTAACCTATTGACATAGTGCCAAGTGCCAATTGTTGTTTTCTGCATGTTTTTCACATCGCAGGAAATCAATACCAAATGGAGTCCAAACACAGCGAAACTTTTTGGAGATTTTTTATGCACCAGAAGACACCCAATGGGCCAAGGCAGCGCCTGGGGAGCTGCTCCAAGGGGAGCACAACCCACTCGGGCACGCCAGGAGGCCCAGGCGCGCCCTGATGGGTTGTGCCCACCTCGGGTGCCCCCCGGACCGCCTCTTTGCTCTATAAATACACCAATATTCCAGAAACCCTAGGGGAGTCGACGAAAATCAATTCTAGCCGCCACAGAGTCGAGAACCACCAGATCCAATCTAGACACCATCATAGAGGGGTTCACCACTTTCATTGGTGCCTCTCCGATGATGTGTGAGTAGTTCTTTGTAGACCTTCGGGTCCATACTTAGTAGCTAGATGGCTTCCTCTCTATCGTTTGATTCTCAATACAATGGTCTCTTGGAGATCCATATGATGTAACTCTTTTTGCGGTGTGTTTGTTGCGATCGGATGAACTTTGAGTTTATGATCAGATCTATCTTTTTATCTATGAAAGTTATTTGAATCTTCTTTGATCTCTTATATGCATGATTGCTTATAGCCTCGTATTTCTTCTCTGATATTTGGGTTTTGTTTGGCCAACTTGATCTATTTATCTTGCAATGGAAAGATGAGCTTTGTAGTCGGATTCTCGGTACTATTGAGAAGGATGCTGGCGTCTTGGCATGTGGCCACGTCAGAATAATGCATGTACCTAGACACCAGGGGCTTCTTACAAAGGGCAATATTTAGGCCTGGTTTATACCATAAAGACCGAATACCTTAGGGAGTGTTCAGCGTCGCGAGTTTGGCCTTATATGCATCAGCTCCGAATCATGTCTTTGGTCAAATGTTGGGTTTGCCCGGCTCCTGTGTTTTGCTGCCTTACGTTCCTCTCTATCGGCTAAGGCGGCACCAGGAGAACTACTGTGATTGTGCCCCGGGTCATCTGGACGAGCACCTCAGTAGAGAAAGCCGAAAACTGACTGTCATGATATAGCATGAGACTGGTCAACCACTCGATGACCTATCGGAATGTTAGAATTCCTCCGCCTTAACGAAGGGCCATTTCCCGGCCAGGCAGGTACGCACCCCGAATTCGGGAGAGTGCGGAGCCACCAGGGGCTATATAGTAGCCCCACCGTCAAACTCCTATGGCTAAGTGAAAGTGTTAAAGCATTATAGTCTGGTTGCCTCGTTCGCTGCGCTATCACTTCCTTAATAGGACCAAGACATTGGATTAAGTGTGAACACGCGTCTTCTGCAAACACCTCCGCATTATATGCGTGGGGGTTGGAGCTGACGACTGCAATCTTTCGGGTTATATACATATATACATAAACGGCCGCACAGGAGGCATCATATTACTTTCAAGCAAAAGTATAAATACAGCCTTAATAAACTTCATAAACATTGTTTTTACAATAGGAATACATGTCATCCAAACATAATATTCTTCGAGCACTGGGCCTCTATCAAACGAGCACCCTCTAGAACTTCTTCGAAATAGTGCTCGGCGGCCACTCGGCCTATGGCCGAACCCTGCGCCGCAACAGTGGTAGAATCCATCTCCGCCCAGTATGCTTTGACACGGGCAAGGGCCATCCGCGAGCCTTCTATACACGCCAACCTCTTCATCGCATTGATGCGCGGCATCGCTCCAAGGAACTGCTGCACTAAGCTGAAATAGCTGTTCGGCTTCGGTTTTTCCAGCCACAGATGATCTACGACGGACCTCATGGCGAGTCCAGACAATCTATTAAGTTTGGCCCATTCGGCTAGCTGATCAGTCAAGGGAAGCGGACGCTCTAGAATGTTAAATTGCGACCAGAACAGGTTGTCCACTTCACAATCTGTTTGATCTCGAAAGTATTCGGCCGCATCGACAGCGCTCACCGCCAAGTCCATATATGCGTCTGCCGAACTCCACAGCCGATCCAGAGGGGCATAGCGCGGATCTCCGAACTTCCTCCGCAGCATAAAGGGCTTCCCAGCTGCAATATCCCCGGCATCACGCAGCTCCTCCTTCGCCCTCATAGCAGAGCAGGTGTCTTTGGTCGTCATCGTGGCCTTTTCAAGGTCCGTCGCCTTCGCTCGGTTTTCTTCTTCAAGGAACTGGCAACGGTCGGCCATGTCATTTAACTTTGCAGCCATCTTGGCCATCTTCTCTTTGCTCTCACAATGCGCGGCCTTCTCGGCTCTCAACTCTTTGGCCGCCTTCAAAGCAGCCACATTACTACTCCTTGCTTGTTCTTTGGCTCGGGCAAGTTTCGCCCGAAGGGTCTCCACGGTGGCAGCTCCATCTGCAGTCACAACATATTAAAGATACTGGCATCATGCTGCTCTTACTATGTGGCACTCACCAGAAAACATTACTTACCATGTGCCTTGACAAGCCGCTTGTTAACAAGCTCGATGTCGGCATCTGCCGCATCCAGTTGCCGCTTTAGTTCGGCAAACTCATTAGTCCGGCTAGCCACCGGAGCTTCTACCACCTGCAAATAAAGGCGGTTTGGTTATTACCTGGGACTACGATCCTCTGTTTGCCGCCGTTCTCGACCGCAACCAGAGTCTCAGGGGATACTATCTACACAAGGCACACCTAAATATGTGCGATACTATCAAAAAGTATATCATTTCACGTACCTTAAAGCCCGTTAGTAGACTCATAAATGCAATCCGCTTTCGGCGGACGAAATTCTTTCCATCACCGTACCCATCAATGTACGGTGTTCTTCTGAGATGGCCGCTCGCTCCAACAGCTCCCTCAGTACATCCGACCGCATACCAGACGGTGTCGGACTCTTTTGTTTGCTCTCTTCAAGAGCCGGACGCTGGGGACTTCGGGTGACTATAGGATTATCTTCTGGCCTCACCAGATCCGGAGAGGCCCTCCGTGACGGCACTTCAAGGTCGCCCGCTTCTTGAGCGGGGGAGTCCGGGGGAGGCGTTTCGCTCTCCATCATCTCCGGAAGAAGATCCCCCGAAGACGAGCTTTGCTGAGAAGGGCTAAGATCCGAACTGCAAGATAAATGCTTCGGTTATTTTCCTCAAAGGTAAGGTAGTATATCTCCACTATTAAAGTACTTTTTGATTACTTACAGCTCGTTGGAGGGCTGATCCTCGCGCAGACTTTGTGCGGCAAGAGCGCCCTCCAAGGCAGGACCCTCTGGTGGAGACTTCTTCTCCTGTTTGGAAGCCTTGGTTTCCGGATCTTCAGAGGCAGTCCTCTTCCTTCCCCGAAGAGAGAGAAGGTCAGATTCTTCCCCTTGGTTACCCTCCTTCACGGAGGCGCTCATTCCCTCGGTTGGAATTGGTAGCAATGGGGGCCCACTTTCGACCTCATTATTCCCCCCTTTATCTTCCTTTGAGGGCTCCGGGCAAGGTGCTAGCTCGAGCATCTTTTCCAGTACCGGATTCTCCAAACCCTCAGGAAGGGGGGCCGAACACCGAATCATCTTTTCCCTTGTTAGCCAGTCTTGGTCAAAGAGCAATTTCTCAGAATGACGTCATGGTAAATGAAAGACGGCGTGTTCGGATAAAGGATTACTTACTTGGTCGGTGGTACGGTTGCTGCTCAGGCCCATGTCCTCGGTAGTATCCGGACACTCTATTTGGGGTCTGAAGAATGATTTGTACATCTCCTCGTGCGTCAGGCCGAGGAAATTCTGAATAGTGCGCGGCCCTTCTGCGTTGAACTCCCACATGCGGAGGGGCCGATGTTTGCAAGGCTGGACTCGACGAACCAGCATGACTTGCACCACCATAACCAGACAGAAATCTCCTTCGAAGAGATCTTGAATGCGGCTCTGCAGTATAGGCACGTCCTTGGCTGGACCCCAGCTCAGCCCCCTGCTAATCCATGACATCAGTTGTGGTGGAGGGCCCGAGCGGAAAGCAGGGGCAGCCACCCACTTGGCACTTCTGGGAGATGTGATGTAAAACCACTCCCGTTGCCATAATCCGGACACCTCTGGAAAGGAACCCTTTAGCCATGAAGCTCCAGTGATCTTGCTTATTAATGCGCCTCCGCATGCTGCGTGCTGCCCCTCGACCATCTTCGGCTTCACGTCAAAGGTCTTGAGCCACAGGCCGAAGTGAGGGGTAATGCGGAGGAAGGCCTCACATACGACAATAAAATGCCGAGATGTGGAGAAAGGAGTCCGGGGCTAGATCGTGGAAATCTAGCCCATAATAGAACATCAAACCCCTAACGAAGGGATACAGAGTGAGGCCTAGACCTCGAAGGAAGTGGGAGACGAACACGACGCTCTCGTCGGGTTCGGGAGTAGGGATGACCTGCCCTCGGGTGGGCAGCCTATGCGAAATTTCGGCGGTCAGGTATCTGGCCTCCCTCAACTTCTTGATATCCTCTTCCGTAACGGAGGAGGGCATCCACCGGCCTTGAACGCTAGATCCGGACATGATTGAAGGTCCGAAGCACCTGACCTGGGCTTTGGGTGTTAGAACTCGAGGCAGGGGAAGGATTCGATTGAGCACGGGAGGAAAAAAAGTAAAAGCCTTGTCCCTTTATAAAGAGGGTGAATATCAAGCGTCCTCCTAGTGGCCGTTTGGGACTTGCCTAAAATCTAAGAGTCCTAGGCACGGTTGGGTTACCCACGATCATATTGATGAGAATCCCGTAATTAGGGGACACGATCTCTGCTTTGACAAGACATGTCAAAAAACCGCCTCGTGTTATGTGCGGGGCTAGTTAAAGGAAACGGTTCGAATAATCACCGGGCCATGGCATAATGTCGTGTTGCCAAAACGTGTCAGTAGAGTAGATTTGTGGAAATATTATTCTCTCTACGGTGGTATGTGGAACTTATTTTGCAGGGTCGGACACTATCCTTGTATTCAAATTCTTCCGTGGTGTATTCGGAGGAGGAACCCGCCTTGCAATGCCGAAGACAATACTGCGCGCCGGACTCATCGTCATTGAAGCCTGGTTCAGGGGCTACTGAGGGAGTCTTGGATTAGGGGGTCTCCGGACAGCCGGACTATATCCTTTGGCCAGACTGTTAGACTATGAAGATACAAGATTGAAGACTTCATCTCGTGTCTGGATAGGACTCTACTTGGCGTGGAAGGCAAGCTAGGCAGTACGGATATGGATATCTCCTCCTTTGTAACCGACCTTGTGTAACCCTAACCCTCTCCGGTGTCTATATAAACCGGAGATTTTAGTCCGTAGGACAACATACTATCATACCATAGGCTAGCTTCTAGGGTTTAGCCTCTCCGATCTTGTGGTAGATCAACTCTTGTAATACTCATATCATCAAGAATAAATCAAGCAGGACGTAGGGTTTTACCTCCATCAAAAGGGCCCGAACCTGGGTAAAACATCATCCCTGCCTCCTGTTACCATCAGCCTTAGACGCATAGTTCGGGACCCCCTACCCGAGATCCGCCGGTTTGACAACGACACTAACCGTAGCATGAAACATATGGATCCAAATCATCCCCTTACGAAGCAACTCATAAACTAGGGTTTAAGCTTCTGTCACTCTAGCAACCCATCATCTACTTATTACTTCCCAATGCCTTCCCCTAGACCCAAACAATGGTGAAGTGTCATGTAGTCAATGTTCACATGACACCACTAGAGGAAAGACAACATACATCTCATCAAAATATCGAACAAATACCAAATTCACATGACTACTTATAGCAAGACTTCTCCCATGTCCTCAGGAACAAACGTAAGTACTCACAAATCATATTCATGTTCATAATCAGAGGGGTATCAATATGCATAATGGATCTGAACATATGATCTTCCACCAAGTAAACCAACTAGCATCAACTACAAGGAGTAATCAACACTACTAGCAACCCACAGGTACCAATCTGAGGCTTTAGGGCAAAGATTGAATACAAGAGATGAACTAGGGTTTGAGATGAGATGGTGCTGGTGAAGATGTTGATGGAGACTGGCCCCCTCCCGATGAGAGGACCGTTGGTGAGGATTTCCCCCTCCCAGAGGGAAGTTTCCCCGGCAGAACAGCTCCGCCGGAGCCCTAGATTGGTTCCGCCTCGTGGCGGCGGAGTTTTGTCCCGAAAGCTTGCTTATGATTTTTTCCTCGGCGAAAGACTCCATATAGCCAAACATGGGCATCAGAGGGCTGCCAGGGGGCCCACAAGGCAGGGGGCGCGCCCAGGGGGTAGGGCGCGCCCCTACCCTCGTGGACAGTGGGTGGCCCCTCTCTGGTACTTCTTTCACCCAATATTTTTTTTATATTCTGAAACATGCTCCCGTAAAGTTTCAGGACTTTTGGAGATGTGCAGAATAGGTCTCTAATATTTGCTCCTTTTCCTTCCCAGAATTCCAACTGCCGTCATTCCCCCTCTTCATGTAAACCTTGTAAAATAAGAGAGAATAGGCATAAGTATTGTGACATAATGTGTAATAACATCCCATAATGCAATAAATATCGATATAAAAGCATGATGCAAAATGGACATATCAACTCCCCCAAGCTTAGACCTCGCTTGTCCTCAAGCGAAAGCCGAAGTTGAAAAATGTGTCCACATGTTTAGAGATAGAGGTGTTGATAAAATAAAATACGGACATGAGGGCATCATGATCATTCTTAGAACAGCAACATATACATATATTGTCATATGATTTCTTATGCTAAAGTAACAATTCAATCACAATTTCAAATATGAATCAGAAACTTCATTGAGAACCAACAAACTCTAATCTCAGTCACTGAGGCAATTGTAATTTATCATAACATCAGAAGAGTCAATAAGAGCTTTTTAGCAAGTCCACGTACTCAACCATCATTTAGTCTTTCACAATTGCTAACACTCACGCGATATTTATGATTATGAAGTTTTAGTCGGACACAGAGAAATATAGGGGCTTATAGTTTTGCCTCCCAACCTTTTACCTCAAGGGTACACTACTACAAAAAGAGCTATAGCTAATATGGACATTAATGGCGCACCATGTATGTGGTGCGCCACTGCTATATAGTAGTGGCGCACCAGATACAGGTACGCCATTATTGACATATTACTAATGACGCACCTGGTGTGTGGTGCGCCATTACTAGTTTTGAAAAAAAAATGTTAGAAGTGGCGCACCAGGGGATAGTGCGCCGTTACTAGTTGACATAGTAATGGCGCATCTGTACAAAGTGCGCCATTACTATGTGTATGACTGGGTCAAACATTGGTCAAACTTAGTAATGACGCACTTTGCATAGGTGCGCCATTACTATGTCAAACTTAGTAATGGCGCACCTACACAAAGTGCGCCATTAGTAACTTTGACCAAGGTTTGACCAATTCATACACATAGTAATGGCGCACTTTGTGAAG
>NC_041380.1:440447380-440472296 GCF_002162155.2 Triticum dicoccoides
TTCAGTTTCAGAAAAAATAAAAGAAAATGATGGGAATGTCAAAAAAATAAAAGAAAATAAGTTTCCCATGTGATGTGGTCTAGTTGTTGGCAAAATATACAAATATGAATTTCGACTTTATTTGCAAAATCTCTCTGGAATTTAGTAAACTAGGCATAACTTTTGCATACGAACTCGGATTAAAAAGTTTTTTATATGAAAAATCATCTACGCCAAAAGTTACATCCGAATTCAATGGGGGGACCCCATTGAAGATTTTTAGAATCCCCAAAAACCTAACAGAACGAAAGATACGGGGCTTTTAAGAACTAGAGGGGGAAATGAAAAAAATCAAACTTAGTAATGGCGCACCATTTCCTAGGTGCGCCACTAGTAACAGAAAAAAAATTGGTTTTAATTTTTTTTGGAAAAAATGTTCAAAATATGATACGTAACATGACCGGGAAGTTTGAAATATTTTTTCAAAATTTCATCACACTCATGAACATGAACAAAGTCATAGACATCAAGAAAGTTTAATAAGATTGATATGATAAATATATCAACAAGTGCATGTTAAGTGAGCTGGTGCTGGGGTTGGATAGAACTGCAAAGTTAAGCGTGCTCGGGCTGGAGTAGTGTGAGGATGGGTGACCTTTTGGGAATTTTGACCACGAAGTGCGATTTGACTTAAGATTAAGCATATTGACCCGAGATTAAGCCATAGTGACCCGAGATTAAGAAAAAAATGTGAAATTTTTTATTGAAAAGAATTGAAATTTTCTTTGAAAAAAATTGTTAGCAATGGTGCACCAGATATGTGGTGCGCCATTACTAAGTCAGATAGTAATGGCACACTGTTCGACATAGTAATGGTGCACTATGTGGTGCGCCACTATTATCTGGTATACTAATGACGCACCAGGGGTGCGCCATTAGTACTTGTTACTAGTAGCGTGATGATAGTGGCGCACCTATAGTGCGCCATTAATGGCCAAAATAGGTGCGCCACTAATAGGCCTTTTCCTAGTAGTGATCGTTGCAAGCAATAAAAATGGCTCCCTAAATATGCATGACTTATAATTTATTTCAAATGTAAGAAAACATAACCCATTATGTTGTCTTCCTTGTCCAATGACAACTCTTTAGCATGTCATATTTTAATGAGTGCTCACAATCATAAAAGATGTCCAAGATAGTATATTTATATGTGAAAACCTCTCTTTCTTTATTACTTCCTATTAATTGCAATGATGACCAAAACTATGTTTGTCAACTTTCAACAACTTTTATTCATCATACTCTTTATATGTGAAGTCATTACTCTCCATAAGATCCATATGATCCCTTTATTTCTTTTTATTCTTTCTCTTTTTATTTTATTCCCTCAAGATCATAGTAAGATAATCAAGCCCTTGACTCAACACTAATCTTTATTATATATAGCTCACAGACTCGATTACATAGAAGGATCATAAAGCAAAACTCAAAACTAGATCATACTAAAACTTTATTCTACTAGATCAAGATATTACCAAAAGGATCGAACTAAGAAAAGCGGTAAAGATAAAAGTGTGATGGTGATACGATACCGGGGCACTTCCCCAAGCTTGGCAGTTGCCAAGGGGAGTGCCCATACCCATGTGTTTATGTCTCCTTCTTCGCGGGTGGTGATGTGATATTCTTGGCGATGATGCCCCTCAGGATACGATTCTCTTCCTCGAGCTTATTGACTTGCTACTTGAGGTCCATTATTTCCTTATGAAGCTTGCCCGTGACGGCTAAAGCTCCTTTCACCCAAGGATGTTGCATAGCTGTGGGAGAACAAGTAACACTCTTTTTCATATTTTCATAAGAAAAAATCTAATATTGGAAGGGATGACCGAGTTTGTAATAGCTGAGCTCTATAGTTCTCCCATCGTGAATCCATCTCGAAAACGACAAGTAACTTCTTCATCCTCCTCCATGGCATCTATCCTTTTCAAGTCAGCCTCCATCTCTTCCTCAGTTGATGGCCCAAAGTGGTCAGCATTGCTGTTTGCTCTTGGCCCCGGTGTCGGATGGGACACCCGACTCTCCCCGACTGACTCTTGAGAAGACATCTTGCTCTAAATCTGCAGCAGAAACAGCTCGAAACAAAAACAAAGGATGTTTGCGTGGTACGTTGGTCAAAACCTTCGGGAGATTATATAATGAATTTTTACCGACCAAAAGAAGTACCGTGCAAGAAAACGGAGTTTAGAGAGCACACGAGGTGCCCACGAGGCAGGGGGCGCGCCCTCCACCCTCGTGGACGCCTCGTGTCCTTCCCGGACTGCTTCTTATTTTCCTATTTTCTTAAATATTACAAAACAGAGAAAAATTCCTATTAGAACTGTTTTGGAGTCGGTTTACCTACTGTACCTCATACCTCTTCCTTTTCGGAGTCTGGAATGTTCTGTAAAGTGTCCCTTATGTATTTCCCCGGGGTTACGGTTTCAATAACATTAGTTTCAACATTTATGGGATTACCTGAGATATAATGTTTGATTCTTTGACCATTCACCACCATCAGATTAGTGCCTTCGAAGTTGTTGATTTTTATGGCACCGGAGCGATAGATCTTCTCGATAACGTAAGGACCTTCTCATTTAGAGAGGATCTTGCCTGCAAAAAATCTTAAACGAGAGTTCTATAACAATACATAATCACCTACATTAAACTCACGTTTTTGTATCCTTTTGTCATGCCATCTTTTAACTTTTTCTTTAAATAGTCTGGCATTCTCATAGGCCTGGGTTCTTCATTCATCAAGTGAGCTAATGTCAAAAAGCCTCTTCTCACCGGCAAGTTTGAAATCATAATTGAGCTCTTTAATGGCCTAATATGCCTTATGTTCTAGTTCAAGAGGTAAGTGACATGCTTTACCATAAACCATTTTATACGGAGACATACCCATAGGATTTATGTATGTAGTTCTATAGGCCCATAATGCATCATCAAGTTTCTTGGACCAATTCTTTCTAGATCTATTAACAGTCTTTTGCAAAATTAATTTAAGCTCTCTATTACTCAATTCTACTTGACCACTAGACTGTGGGTGATAAGGAGATGCAATTCTATTATTAACATCATACTTAGCAAGCATTTTACGAAAGGCACCATGAATAAAATGTGAACCACCATCAGTCATTAAGTATCTAGGGACTCCAAACCTCGGAAAAATAACTTCTTTAAGCATCTTAATAGAGGTGTTATGATCAGCACTACTAGTTGGAATAGCTTCTACCCACTTAGTAACGTAATCAACAACAACTAAAATATGTGTGTACCCATTAGAGGAAGGAAACGGTCCCATATAATCAAAGCCCCAGACATCAAATGGTTCAATAACAAGTGAATAATTAATAGGCATTTCTTGACGTCTACTAATATTACCAATTCTTTGACATTCATCACAAGACAAGACAAACTTACGGGCATCATTGAAGAGAGTAGACCAATAAAAACCGGATTGCAATACCTTATGTGCAGTTCTATCTCCAGCATGGTGTCCTCCATAAGCCTCAGAGTGACACTTGCGTAGGATATGTTCCTGTTCATGCTCAGGTACACAACGTCTAATAACACCATCTACTCATTCTTTATAAAGATGTGGGTCATCCCAGAAGTAATGTCTTAAATCATAGAAGAACTTTTTCTTTTGCTGGTATGTGAAACTAGGTGGTATAAACTTAGCAACAATATAATTAGCATAATCAGCATACCATGGAGCAGTCCGAGAAGCATTTATCACAGCTAATTGTTCATCAAGAAAGCTATCATCAATAGGTAGTGGGTCATCAAGAAAATTCTCTAACCTAGACAAGTTGTCTGCAACAGGGTTCTCAGCTCCCTTTCTATCAATAATATGCAAATCAAATTCTTGTAGCAAGAGAACCCATCTAATAAGTCTAGGTTTAGCATCTTTCTTTTCCATAAGATATTTAATAGCAGCATGATCAGTGTGAACAGTTACTTTGGAATCAACAATATAAGGTCTGAACTTATCACAAGCAAACACAACTGCTAAAAATTCTTTTTCAGTAGTAGCATAATTTCTTTGAGCACTGTCTAGAGTTTTACTAGCATACTGAATAAATTTAATTTCTTATCAACTCTTTGTCCTAGAACAGCCCACACAGCATAATCACTAGCATCACACATGATTTCAAATGGTAAATTCCAATCAGGAGGCTGAACAATAGGTGCAGAAATCAAAGCTTTCTTAAGTATTTCAATTGCTTCTACACTTTCATCATAAAAAACAAAAGGAACATCTTTTTGCAATATATTAGTGAGAGGCCTGGAAATTTTAGAGAAGTCTTTAATAAACCTCCTATAAAAACCGGCATGACCAAGAAAACTTCTTATACCTTTAATGTCCTTAGGACACGAAATTTTTCAATAGCATCAACTTTAACTTTATCAACTCCAATACCTCTTTCAGAAATTTTATGCCCCAAGACAATACCTTCATTAACCATAAAGTGGCACTTCTCCCAATTCAAGACAAGGTTAGTTTCTTCACATCTCTGCAAAACTCGATCAAGGTTGCTTAAGCAATCATCAAAAGAAGTTCCGTAAACGGAGAAATCATCCATGAAAACCTCAACAATATTTTCACAAAAGTCAGAGAATATAGCAGTCATACATCTTTGAAAAGTAGCAGGTGCATTGCATAAACCAAAAGGCATACATCTATAAGCAAAGGTACCGAAAGGGCAAGTAAAAGTTGTCTTTTCTTGATCCTCTTTTGACATAGGTATTTGAGAGAAACCAGAATAACCATCTAGAAAGCAAAAACGTGTTTGTTTGGATAATCTTTCTAGCATTTGATCGATAAAAGGTAAAGGGTAATGATCCTTTTTAGTAGCTTTATTTAATTTGCGGAAATCAATTACCATTCTATAACCTGTAACAATTCTTTGCGCGATCAATTCATCTTTATCATTAGGAACAATAGTAATACCTCTCTTCTTAGGGACACAATGGACAGGACTTACCCATTGACTATCAGCAACGGGATAAATTATACCCGCCTCAAGAAGCTATAGTATTTATTTTCTTACCACTTCTTTCATCTTAGGATTTAACCGTCGTTGGTGATCAACAACCGGTTTCGCATCTTTCTCAAATTTTATTTTGTGTTGGCAAAGAGTGGGACTAATGCCCTTAAGATCATCAAGAGTATATCCAATAGCAGCACGGTGTTTCTTCAGAGTTTTCAATAATCTCTTTTCTTCATGCTCTGAAAGGTTAGCACTAATAATAACAGGATATATCTCTTTCTCATCAAGATAAGCATATTTAAGAGTATCTGGTAAAGGTTTAAGCTCAAACACGGGATCACCCTTGGGTGGAGGAGGATCCCCTAGGATTTCAACAGGCAAGTTGTGTTTCAAAATAGGTCCCTGTTTAAAGAATACTTCATCTATTTCCCTTCTTTCATTCATAAACATATCATTTTCATGGTCTAGCAAATATTGTTCTAAAGGATCATTAGGAGGCACAACAATAGAAGCAAGACCAATAATTTCATCTTTACTAGGCAATTCTTTATCATGGGGTAGTCTACGAAATTTAGCAAAATTAAATTCATGAGACATATCCCCTAAACCAATAGAAACAATATCCTTATTGCAGTCTATCTTAGCATTGACAGTATTCAAGAAGGGTCTACCAAATATAAAGGGACAAAAGTTATCTTGTGGGGAACCAAGAACAAGAAAATCAGCAGGATATTTAACTTTCCCACACAAGACTTCAACTTCTCTAACAATCCCAACTGGTGAAATAGTGTCTCTATTGGCAAGCTTAATTGTAACATCAATTTCCTCTATCTCAGCAGGTGCAATATCATGCATGATTTATTTATATAAGGAATGGGGTATTGCACTTGCACTAGCACCCATATCACATAAGCCATGATAGCAATGATCTCCTATTTTAACAGAAATAACAGGCATGCCTACAATAGGTCTATGTTTATTTTTAGTACCGGGTCTAGCAATTCTAGCAGATTCATCACAGAAGTAAATAACATGCCCATCAATATTATCGGCCAAGAGATCTTTAACCATAGAAATACTAGGTTCAACTTTAATTTTCTCAGAGGGAGTAGGTGTTCTAGTATTACTCTTACGAACCACAATTGAAGCTTTAGCATGATCCTTTATTCTAGCAGGGAAAGGTGGTTTCTCAATATAAGCAGTAGGAACAATAGGATCATTATAAGTGATAGTCTTTTCTTAAACCTTAATAGGTTCAACTACTTTTACTTCAACGGGAGGATTATATTCAAACCACTTCTCCTTAGGGAGATCAACATGAGTAGCAAAGGATTCACAAAAAGAAGCTACAATCTCAGAGTCAAGTCCATATTTAGTGCTAAATTCATGGAAAGCATCGGTATCCATAAAAGATTTAAAACTTAGGTGTTATACCTGACTCTTTACCTTCGTCGAGGTCCCAATCTTCAGAGTTGAGTTTAATTCTCTCCAATAAATCCCATTTGAATTCAATAGTCTTCATCATAAAGGAACCAGTACAAGAAGTATCGAGCATGGAGCGATTACTGAGATAAAGCCGAGCATAATTTTTTTGAATAATCATTCCTTTTGAGAGCTCATGATTGGAGCATGAATATAACATTGACTTAAGCCTCCCCCAATCTTGAGTGATGCTTTCTCCTTTGCGAGGCCAAAAATTGTATATATATAATTACGATCACGATGAACAAGATGCATAGGATAAAATTTCTGATGAAATTCCAATTTCAATCGGTTGTAGTTCCATGATCCCATACCATCACATAGCCTAAACCATGTCAATGCCTCTCCCTTCAAAGATAAAGGGAAGACCTTCTTCTTGATAACACCCTCGGGCATACCTGCAAGCTTAAATAATCCACAAACTTCATCCACGTAGACTAGGTGCAAATCGGGATATAATGTTCCATCTAGAAGTTTCTCTATCATACCCGAAGGAATTTCAAAGTAAAAAAATTCAGTAGGTTCAGTAGGTTGAGGAGCAAATCTTTGCTCTACTGGTCAGGGTGAAGATACCCCGAACAAGCCCCTCAAAGGATTATGTTCCATAGTAACAAGTGACAGTAAATTTCACCACACTATATAAATTTTTCCTTACCAAATTCCACCTACCAAAGGCGCTTCAATCCACGGCAACGGCACTAGAAAAGAGTCTTGATGACCCACAAGTGTAGGGGATCTATCGTAGCCTTTTTGATATGTAAGAGTGTCGAACCCAACGAAGAGCAGAAGGAAATGATAAGCAGTTTTCAGTAAGGTATTCTCTGCAAGCACTGAAGTTATCGGTAACAGATAGTTTTGTGATAAGGTAATTTGTAACGAGTAACAAGTAACAAGTAATAAAAGTAAATAAGGTGCAGCAAGATGGCCCAATCCTTTTTGTAGCAAAGGACAAGCCTGGATAAACTCTTATATAAAGTAAAGCGATCCCGAGGACACATGGGAATTATCATCAAGCTAGTTTTCATCACGTTCATATAATTCGCGTTCGGTACTTTGATAATTTGATATGTGGGTGGACCAGTGCTTGGGTACTGTCCTTCCTTGGACAAGCATCCCACTTATGATTAACGCCTATTGCAAGCATCCGCAACTACAACAGAAGTATTAAGGTGTAGCGATCCAACCTCAAACGGTCGAATCTCTGTGCATAAGTGTTATCCCTGGATCGGTAATGCTGACACACACAGTACTTGAAGCATTTATAACAGAGTGGCTGTCGGTGTCAAAATCGGCGGATCTCGGGTAGGGGGTCCCGAACTGTGCGTCTAGGCCGGATGGTAACAGGAGGCAAGGGACACAAAGTTTTACCCAGGTTCGGGCCCTCTTGATGGAGGTAAAACCCTACGTCCTGCTTGATTAATATTGATGATATGGGTAGTACAAGAGTAGATCTACCACGAGATCGGAGAGGCTAAACCCTAGAAGCTAGCCTATGGTATGATTGTTGTTCTCTATGTTGTCCTACGGACTAAAACCCTCCGGTTTATATAGACACCGGAGAGGGTTAGGTTTACACAAAGTCGGTTACAATGGTAGGAGATCTACATATCCGTATCGCCAAGCTTGCCTTCCACGCCAAGGAAAGCCCCTTCCAGACACGGGACGAAGTCTTCAATCTTGTATCTTCATAGTCCAGGAGTCCGGCTGAAGGTATAGTCCAGCCATCCGGACACCCCCTAATCCAGGACTCCCTCAGTGGCAATCACACACTTATTACAATGAATGTCTCAAAGAGAACTTATTACAGTAAATATGGCTTAAGGCCATCTAAATAAGATAACAGCGGAAGGCTTGGAAGATAAAGTGAGCCCATCAACTCCAACGGCATAGCTGAGTGCACGACAACGACCTAGCGCACCTTACTCTTCATCTAAAAAGTCTGCAACATGATATGTTGCAGCCCGAAACAGGTCAGCACATGGAATATGCTGGCAAGATAACACAGTAGAGCAATGAAACAAGTAAAGGCTATCACTACATGCATATATGGCTGGTGGAGGCTCTATGGTTATAATGTTTTTGCGAAAAGCCAATTTTTTCCTACAACAAAGGAATATATTTTATTTAACTATCATGGTAGTTGAAAAACATTGAGAATGGTAAAACCCCATCTCAATCCCAATTAAAAGTAATTAACATCCCAACAAATTAATTTAGGGTGATGAGATCCACATGATAATCCAAGAACCAGATACTCAAGATGTCCATAACCGGGGACATGGCTAACCATGATTAGTTTGTACACTCTACAGAGGTTTGCGCACTTTTCCCCACAAGACTCGATCTCCTCCATTGGATTTCTCACACTACATGGTGTTTGAGAAACGGATGACCAAGACACAATATTTCAGAAGCATTAACTCTAACCCCGGGTAGACAGTACCAACCTACATCCCCTACATCTGCTAGCCTACCACTGGAAGAGGTCATGCAACTTACTCCACTATGCTATAGCCCATAATAGCTTGTGGCTGCACACGGAAGTTTCTAGCATGAATAATCTTATGATCCCTTTGAGCCTGGGTGGCGAACCCAAAAGGACAACCCTGGTATATCCCCAGGTGCCCGCAACCAATCCACCCAGATGTGTGTTTAAGTAGCCACCTTAAGTAAACCATTAATTAATAATCTCACATCTGTCATGGATACACTCAAACCCAATCCACATCTACGAGCATATCATGGCAATATAAGCATAACATAGAAGTAACTCTCATGGGTTTGATAATAAAAGGGCAATAGGTTCTACCTCATCAACTACTTCCCAAAACCCACATGTTAACAGATCCTACTCATGCAATGTTTGAGGGTTGTAACTAATGCATAAAACTGGGTAATAAAGGGTTATGATCAATGTGTTACTTGCCTTGCTGATGATCCGCAAAACCTAGTGACTCGTAGTAGCACGCTGCGCACTCCGGGAATTCTATCGCAAACAAACAATAGCATACATAAGTACTCAAGCAAAGATGCAAGGGTAAAACTTCAAATAAGAAGATCCAAACTGAAATTTCAACTGAAGAGGTTCAATTTGCAAAAAGAAACGATTGAAACGGAGATACGGAACTGAAACTACGGTCAAAAGAACTTCGTAGACAAATCTGCTTGCAACCAAATTTTAATTTGTCAAAAATATTGTTCAAGTTGATTAAACAGAAATAGGGGTTCGAGACGAAGATTTTGGCATTGGTTTCACTGGAATTGGACAAACGGTTAAGTAACGGCGAGGGTTTGAAGATCAGGGGCTAACCTATGACAAAAATAATCGCGGATACGTCCCTGGTCGAAAATAAAATAAAAAAGAAAAGACTAACGGACGAACGTTCTCTGTCTGAACCTAATCGGTGAACAATGTTCGTTAAAAGAATGAACAGACGAATGTCCGCTAAATAACATAAACCGACAAAAACCGAAAAAAACGCATCTAGGGTTTTAAAAAACCCGACGGTTTTTACCTAAAAACCAAAGAAAAAACCGGTTGCGCCGAAACAGATCGGATCGGTGGCGGCGGGGCTCCGGTGGCGTGCGGCGGCGCGGCGGCAGCAGCAGCAGGCGGCTACGGGCGGCGCAGGCGGCGGCGGCTGCGGCGTTGGGTGGGGAGGAGAGGCGGCGGCGGTGGGGTATAAATAGGAGGGGGGCTCGAGGTGCTTGGGGAAGGGGCAACGGCGGCGTGTCCGGGACGGACACGTCCATGGCGGCGGCGACGCGGACTCCGCGCGTGAGCGGGAGATAGTGAGGCACAGCTGGGCCGGCTGGGCCTTCGGCCTAGTTCGGTCCGAAACTTTTTTTAATACGGTTCCGCTGAGAAAAATCCTAAATAAATTAAAATAAAAATCTAAAAATGCCAAAACAAATTTTCACTGTCTAAATAAAATATTTAGGATAAAGTGAACATTTTATTGGCCTACAAATGCAATTTTGAAAAATGCACATTTTTCTAATTAAAAAAATAGCAATAAAAATCCAAATAAAATATTTATTTGATTTTAATATTTTTCCTCCAATATTTCATTTATTTTGGAGAAGTCATATTATCTCCTCTCATATAATTTTAATTATGAAATATTTTTGAAGAGAAAAATAATTAAAACCAAAATGATCTTCTTCAATATTTGAGAAAATTCAAATATGAAAACAATAAAATCCCCAACTCTCTTTGTGGGTCCTCGAATTGCTTAGGATTTTAGGATCACAAAGCCAAAATGCAATTAAAATATGATATGCATATGATGACCTATGTATGACATTCCAAATTGGAAATTTGGGATGTTACAAACCTACCCCCTTAAGGTGAATCTCGCCCTCGATATTCGGGTTGGCTAGAAAATAGGTCTGGGGTCTTTCCGTAGATCATCCTCTCGTTCCCAGATGGCTTCATCCTCGGTATGGTGGCTCCATTGAACTTTGAAAAACTTGATAACCTTGCTGCGTGTGACTCGGCTGGCAAACTCGAGAATCTTGACTGGTTTCTCCTCATAGGTCAGATCACTATCCAACTGAATTGCTTCCTCTCAGAGGAATATCGGCCATTTTTGCATGGCACTTCTTCAACTGGGAAACGTGAAACACATCATGAACTCCTGACAGTCCTTCGGGTAACTCCAACTTGTAGGCTACTTCTCCCATACGTTCCAAAACTCAGTATGGTCCTACAAATCTTGGGGCTAACTTTCCCTTAACTCCAAAATGTTTAACTCCTCGCAGTGGTGATACATGAAGATATGCTCTGGCTCCGATTTCATAGACTACCTTCAGTCTGTCTTGAATCAACTTAACCTTTTCTTCGGACTCTTTGATCAAATCGGGTCCAAACAACTGACAGTCTCCAACTTCATCCCACATCAACGGTGTCTTGCACCTCCTTTCATACAGGGCTTCAAAAGGTGCCATCTTCAAACTGGCCTAGTAGATGTTGTTGTATAAGAACTTTGCGTAGGGCAAATTATCATCCCAACTAGATCCATAATCTAGCGCACAAGCCCTCAACATGTCCTCCGGAATTCTGATTGACTCTCTCGGTATGTCCATCTGTCTGCGGATGAAAAGTTGTACTGAAATCTAGCCTTGTGCCCAAAGTCTGGTGCAGCTGGTGCCAAAACTTTGAAGTAAATTGTGCTCCTCTATCTGATATGATGGTCCTCGGAACTCCGTGCAGACATACGATCCTGGTCATATATATCTTGGCCAACTTCGCACTTGTATAGGTGGTCTTCACTGGGATAAAGTGAGCCACTTTGGTCAAACGATCCACTACTACCCAAATAGAATTGTATCCCAATCGGGTCCTGGGTAATCCGGTGATGAAATCCATGCCAAGCTTGTCCCACTTTCATTCGGGTATCGGCATAGGCTGCAGTAATCCTGCTGGCTTTTGATGTTCTCCCTTCACTCTCTGACATACATCACATACGGCTACATACTTGGCAATATCCTTCTTCATACCAGTCCACCAGAAATGCTCCTTCCAATCCAAATACATCTTGGTATTTCCAGGGTGTATCGAGTATGGCGAGTCATGAGCCTCCTGGAGTATCAACTTCCTGATCTCTGCATTATTGGGTACATAAACACGGTCCTCAAACCACAAGGTGTCGTGCTCATCCTCACAAAAACCCTTGGGTTTTCCTTTGCTCATTTTCTCCTTTATCTCTGCAATTCCCTTATCATCCTTCTGAGCTTGTCAAAATTTTCCCAATAATGTCGACTGAATTTCCAATGTTGTAACAAAACCTCTAGGGACTATCTCCAAACGTAGCTTCCTGAGATCTTCCGCTAACTCTATTGGTAATCCTCCGCTTACGAGGTTATTGGCGTAACTCTTCCGGCTCAAAGCGTCTGCTACGACATTGGCCTTGCCTGGATGATAGTGCAACTTCATATCATAATCCTTTATAAGCTCCAACCATCTCCTCTGCCTGAGGTTCAACTCCTTTTGTGTGAAAATGTACTTCAAACTCTTATGATCCGTGTACACATCACAATGATTTCCGATAAGAAAATGTCTCCAGGTCTTGAGTGCATGCACTACGGCTGCTAACTCCAAATCATGCGTGGCATAATTCAACTCATGTGGTCGAAGCTGTCGTGAGGCATACGAAACAATTCTCCTGTCTTGCATAAGCACGCCTCCAAGTCCTAAGCGAGATGCGTCACAATACACTTGGAAATCCTTGCGTATATCCGGCAGAATCAGCACTGGGGCTGTAACCAAACATTTCTTCAACTCTTGGAAACTTGCCTCACATTCATCTGTCCACTTGAACTTGGTGTCTTTCTTCAACAACCCCTTCATGGGCTTCGCTATCTTAGAGATATTCTCAATGAATCTCCGATAATATCCCGCGAGTCCAAGAAAACTGCGGATCTCTCCAAGTGAGGTGGGTGCCAACCACTCAATGACTGACTGAACCTTAGTAGGGTCTACTGCTATACCTTCTCCTGATATAACATGTCCAAGGAATCCAACTTCCTTCAACCAAAACTCACATTTGCTGAATTTGGCGTATAACTGATGTTCCCTGAGCTTCTTGAGAACCAATCGCAAATGCTCCTTGTGTTCCTCTTCATTCTTCGAGTACACCAAAATGTCATCAATGAACACCATGACAAATTTATCCAAGAACTCCATGAACACCTTATTCATCATACTCATGAAATAGGCAGGGGCGTTCGTCAGTCCAAATGACATAACCATGTACTCATATAGCCCGTACCTTGAGGTGAAGGCTGTCTTAGGTATATCATGTTCTCGGATCTTTAGCTAGTGGTATCCTGATCGAAGATCGATCTTAGAAAATATTTTAGCTCCTTGCAGTTGGTCAAACAAATCATTGATCATTGATAGTGGGTACTTGTTCTTGATTGTCACTCCATTCAATGCACGATAATCAACCACCATTTTCAGATATTTATCCTTCTTCTCAACCAAAAGCATTGGGGCTCCCCATGGTGATGAGCTTCATCAAATGTAACCTTTCTCCAATAACTCCTTAATATGTTTCTTAATCTCCTCCAGATCATTCGCGGGCATCCGGTATGGTCTCTCCATATTGGTCTGGTGCCTAGCAACAGCTCTATCAAAAACTCAATGTCTCGATCTGGCGGCATGCCTAGTAGTTCCTCTAGAAATACATCTGGGTAATCCTTCACTATAGGCACTGATACGTCTCCAACGTATCTATAATTTTTTACTGTTCCATGCTATTATATATTCTGTTTTGGATGTTTAATGGGCTTTATTATACACTTTTATGTTATTTTTTGGACTAACCTATTAACCCAAAGCCCAGTGCAAATTGTTGTTTTTTGCCTATTTCAGTGTTTCACAGAAAAGGAATATCAAACGGAGTCCAAACGGAATGAAACCTTCGGGAACGTGATTTTTGGAACAAATATGATCCAGAGGACTTGGAGTGAATGTCAAGAAACAGCCGAGGAGGCCACGAGGCAGGGGGCGCGCCCTCCCCCCTCGTGGGCCCCTCGTGGCTCAGCCGACCTACTTCTTCCTTCTATATATACTCTTATACCCTGAAAACATCCAGGGGCACCACGAAACCCTATTTCCACCGCTGCAACCTTCTGTACCCAAGAGATCCCATCTTGGGGCCTTTTCCGGAGCTCCGTCGGAGGGGGCATCGATCAAAGAGGGCCTCTACATCAACTCCATGGCCCCTCCGATGATGTATGAGTAGTTTACTTCAGACCTTCGGGTCCATAGTTATTAGCTAGATGGCTTCTTCTCTCTCTTTGGGTCTCAATACAAAGTTCTCCTCGATCTTTTTGGAGATCTATTTGATGTAACTCTTTTTGCGGTGTGTTTGTCGAGATCCGATGAATTGTGGGTTTATGATCAAGTCTATCTATGAACAATATTTGATTCTTCTCTGAAATCTTTTATGTATGATTGGTTATCTTTGCAAGTCTCTTTGAATTATCAGTTTGGTTTGGCCTACTAGATTGATCTTTCTTGCAATGGCAGAAGTGCTTAGCTTTGGGTTCAATCTTGCGGTGCTCGATCCCAGTGATAGAAAGGGAAACGACACGTATTGTATTGTTGCAATAGAGGATAAAAAGATGGGGTTTATATCATATTGCTTGAGTTTATCCCTCTACATCATGTCATCTTACCTAATGCATTAATTTGTTCTTATGAACTTAATACTCTAGATGCATGCCGGATAGCGGTCGATGTGTGGAGTAATAGTAGTAGATGCAGGCAGGAGTCGGTCTACTTATCACGGACGTGATGCCTATATACATGATCATGACTAGATATTCTCATAATTATTCACTTTTCTATCAATTGCTCAATAGTAATTTGTTCACCCACCGTAATAGTTATGCTATATTGAGAGAAGCCACTAGTGAAACCTATGGCCCCCGGGTCTATTCTCCATTATATTAATCTCCCGTCAACAAGCTATTTCTATTACCTTTTATTTTGCAATCTTTACTATTAATCTTTATCATAAAAATACCAAAAATATTATCTTATCATCTCTATCAGATCTCACTCTCGTAAGTGACCGTGAAGGGATTGACAACCCCTTTATCACGTTGGTTGCGAGGTTCTTATTTGTTTGTGTAGGTACGAGGGACTTGCGTGTGGCCTCCTACTGGATTGATACCCTGGTTCTCAAAAACTGAGGGAAATACTTACGCTACTTTGTTGCATCACCGTTTCCTCTTCAAGGGAAAACCAACGCAGTGCTCAAGAGGTAGCAAGAAGGATTTCTGGCGCCGTTGCCGGGGAGTCTACGCACAAGTCAAGACATACTAAGTACCCATCACAAACTCTTATCCCTCACATTACATTATTTGCCATTTGCCTCTCGTTTTCCTCTCCCCCACTTCACCCTTGCCATTTTATTTGCCTTTTTCCTATTTATTTTTCTTGTGCCATGGCCGATTCAAAAAGGGCTAAGGGTCCTCTCCCGGGTTTTACTCTGGATAGTCCCTCTGTCCTCTCTAAGCTCATAAATAATGATGCTATGGAAAGACCTACCGGGGTTATCAATGATAGTTTGAATAATTTCGTTGAAGATGATCTCGGAGTTTTTTGTTATGTACTTGATGAATCTTTGAAAGATGCTTGGGATAGGCTATTAAGGATTCGAGCTAGCTATGTGCCCCAATATCAAATTGAGATATACCTGAAAAGCTTTTATATTGGTTTACCCTCTTCGTTCAAACAAGTTCTAGATTCTATTTTTGAGGAAGGTTTTCTTGAGGGGGATCCCATAGATACTTATGAAAAGATGAAAACTATATTTGGGCACCCCATGAGTGAGAAGGTGGAATCCACCTCTCTTTTGTGCTTTTACCAAAATGAAATTATCAACGAAATGAGGGCTAGTTTAGATGCAAATTTCCGTAACATGCTTAATATTTATTCCACTATTAATGGCCACGTGCTCTCTCAAAATAGAAAGATAAATGCTATAGAAAAGAAAATTTCTCTTTTCTTTCCCAATACCAAAGATGGCAATACCTAGATCTATCCTTGCTTTTATGCCTAGCTAGGGGCGTTAAACGATAGCGCTTACTAGGAGGCAACCCGATTTTATTTTTGTTCCTTGATTTTTGGTTCTGTTTAATAATAAATAATTCATCTAGCCTATTTTTAGATGTGGTTTTATGCTTTTAATTAGTGTTTGTGCCAAGTAGAACCTTTGGGAAGACTCGGGGAAAGTCTTTGCAATCTTGCTGTAAAAAATAGAAACTTTAGCACTCACGAGATTTCCTGCCATTTTTTACTGGAGCATGTGATTAGGTTGATTCTTTTTGCAGATGATTAATATACAAATTTCTCACGTCCAGAAATTTATTTTAGAATTTTTGGGGTTACAGAAGTATTAGAAACCTACAGATTACTACAGACTATTCTGTTTTTGACAGATTCTGTTTTTCTTGTGTTGTTTGCTTATTTTGATGAATCTATGGTTAGTAATAGAGTTTATGAACCATAGAAAAGTTGGAATACAGTAGATTTAACACCAATATAAATAAAGAATGAGTTCATTACAGTACCTTGAAGTGGTGGTTTGTTTTCTTTTACTAACGGAGCTCACGAGATTTTCTTTTAAGTTTTGTGTTGTGAAGTTTTCAAGTTTTGGGTAAAGATTTGATGGATTATGGAACAAGGAGAGGCAAGACCCTAATCTTGGGGATGCCCAAGGCACCCCAAGGTAAAATCCAAGGACAACCAAAAGCCTAAGCTTGGGGATGCCCATCCCCTCTTTCGTCTTCGTCCATCGGTAACTTTACTTCGAGCTATATTTTTATTCACCACATGATATGTGTTTTGCTTGGAGCGTCTTGTATGATTTGAGTCTTTGATTTTTAGTTTACCACAATCATACTTGCTGTACACACCTTTTGGGAGAGACACACATGAATTGGAATTTATTAGAATACTCTATGTGCTTCACTTATATCTTTTGAGCGAGATAATTTTGCTCTAGTGCTTCGCTTATATCTTTTAGAGCACGGTCGTGGTTCTATTTTATAGAAATAATTAATCTCTCATGCTTCACTTATATTATTTTGAGAGTCCTTTAGAAAAGCATGGTAATTTTCTTTGGTTATAAATTTTAAATACTAAGAGAAGTTGGATGCTTGATAGTTGTTTCGAGATATAAAGGTGGTAATATTAGAGGTGTGCTAGTTGAGTAATCGTGAAATTGAGAAATACTTGTGTTTAAGTTTGCAAGTCCCATAGCATGCATGTACGGTAAACGTTGTGTGACAAATTTCAAGCATGAGGTGTTCTTTGATTGCTTTCCTTATGAGTGGCGATCGGGGACGAGCGATGGTCTTTTCCTACCAATCTATCCCCCTAGGAGCATGCCCGTAGTACTTGGTTTTGATGACTTGTAGATTTTTGCATTAAGTATGTGAGTTCTTTATGACTAATGTTGAGTCCATGGATTATACGCACTCTCACCCTTCCATCATTGCTAGCCTCTTCGGTACCGGGCATTGCCCTTTCTCACCTTGAGAGTTGGTGCAAACTTCGCCGGTGCATCCAAACCCCGTGATATGATACGCTCTATCACACATAAGACTCCTTATATCTTCCTCAAAACAGCCACCATACCTACCTATTATGGCATTTCCATACCCATTCTGAGATATATTGCCATGCAACTTTCCACCATTCCATTTATTATGACACGCATCATCATTGTCATATTGCCTTGCATGATCATGTAGTTGACATCGTATTTGTGGCAAAGCCACCAGGCTTAATTTTTCATACATGTCACTCTTGATTCATCGCAATCCCGGTACACCACCGAAGGCATTCACATAGAGTCATATTTTGTTCTAAGTATCAAGTTGTAATTCTTGAGTTGTAAATAAATAAAAGTGTGATGATCATCATTAGAACATTGTCCCATGTGAGGAAAGGATGATGGAGACTATGATTCCCCCACAAGTCAGGATGAGACTCTGGACGAAAAAAAAGAGGCCATAAAAAAGGCCCAAATAAAATATAAAAAAATGAGAGAAAAAGAGAGAAGGGACAATGTTACTATCCTTTTTCCACACTTGTGCTTCAAAGTAGCACCATGATCTTCATGATAGAGAGTCTCTTATTTTGCCACTTTCATATACTAGTGGGAATTTTTCATTATAGAACTTGGCTTGTATATTCCAATGATGGGCCTCCTCAAATGCCCTAGGTCTTCGTGAGCAAGCAAGTTGGATGCACACCACTTAGTTTCTTTGATGAGCTTTCATATGTTTATAGCTCTAGTGCATCTATTGCATGGCAATCCCTACTCCTTGCATTGACATCAATCGATGGGCATCTCCATAGCCCATTGATTAGCCGCGTCAATGTGAGACTTTCTCCCTTTTTCTCTTCTCACACAACCTCAATCATTATATTCTATTCCACCCATAGTGCTATGTCCATGGCTCGCGCTCATATATTGCGTAAAAGTTGAAAGAGTTCGAAAAGGCTAAGTATGAAACAATTGCTTGGCTTGTCATCGGGGTTGTGCATGATGAGAGCATTGTGTGTAACGAAAATGAAGCATGGCCAAACTACATGATTTTGTAGGGATAAGCTTTCTTTGGCTATGTTATTTTGATAAGACATAATTGCTTGGTTAGCATACTTGGAGTACTATTATTTTTATGTCAACATTAAACTTTTATCTTGAATCTTTCGGATCTGAACATTCATGCCACAATACAGAAAATTACATTGCAGAATATGCTAGAAAGCATTCCACATCAAAAATTCTATTTTTATCATTTACCTACTCGAGGACGAGCAGGAATTAAGCTTGGGGATGCTTGATACGTCTCCAACGTATCTATAATTTTTTATTGTTCCATGCTATTATATATTCTGTTTTGGATGTTTAATGGGCTTTATTATATACTTTTATATTATTTTTGGGACTAACCTATTAACCCAAGGCCCAGAGCAAATTGTTGTTTTTTTGCCTTTTTCAGTGTTTTGCAGAAAATGAATATCAAACGGAGTCCAAACGGAATGAAACCTTCGGGAACGTGATTTATGGAACAAACATGATCCAGAGGACTTGGAGTGGATGTCAAGAAACAACCGAGGAGGCCACGAGGCAGGGGGGTGCGCCTACCCCCCTGGGGGCGCCCTCCCCCTCGTGGGCCCCTCGTGGCTCAACCGACCTACTTCTTCCTCCTATATATACTCTTATACCCTGAAAACATCCAGGAGCACCACGAAACTCTATTTCCACCGCCGCAACCTTCTGTACCCAAGAGATCCCATCTTGGGGCCTTTTCGGTAGCTCCGCCGGAGGGGGCATCGATCACGGAGGGCCTCTGCATCAACTCCATGGCCCCTCCGATGATGTATGAGTAGTTTACTTCAGACCTTCGGGTCCATAGTTATTAGCTAGATGGCTTCTTCTCTCTCTTTGGATCTCAATACAAAGTTCTCCTTGATCTTCTTGGAGATCTATTCGATGTAACTCTTTTTGCGGTGTGTTTGTCGAGATCCGATGAATTGTGCGTTTATGATCAAGTCTATCTATGAACAGTATTTGATTCTTCTCTGAAATCTTTTATGTATGATTGGTTATCTTTGCAAGTCTCTTCGAATTATTAGTTTGGTTTGGCCTACTAGATTGATCTTTCTTGCAATGGGAGAAGTGCTTAGCTTTTGGTTCAATCTTGCAGTGCTCGATCCCAGTGACAGAAAGGGAAATGACATGTATTTTATTGTTTCCATCAGGATAAAAAGATGAGGTTTACATCATATTGCTTGAGTTTATCCCTCTACATCATGTCATCTTACCTAATGCGTTACTCTGTTCTTATGAACTTAATACTCTAGATGCATGATGGATAGCGGTCGATGTGTGGAGTAATAGTAGTAGATGCAGGAAGGAGTCGGTCTACTTATCACGGACGTGATGCCTATATACATGATCATGCCTAGATATTCTCATAATTATTCGCTTTTCTATCAATTGCTCGACAGTAATTTGTTCACCCACCGTAATACTTATGCTATATTGAGATAAGCCACTAGTGCAACCTATGCCACCCGGATCTATTATCCATTATATTAATCTCCCGTCAACAAGCTATTTCTATTACCTTTTATTTTGCAATCTTTAGTTTAATCTTTATCATAAAAATACCAAAAATATTATCTTATCATCTCTATCAGATCTCACTCTCGTAAGTGGACGTGAAGGGATTGACAACCCCTTTATCGTGTTGGTTGCGAGGTTCCTATTTGTTTGTGTAGGTACGAGGGACTTGCGTGTGGCCTCCTACTGGGTTGATACCTTGGTTCTCAAAAACTGAGGGAAATACTTACGCTACTTTGCTGCATCACCCTTTCCTCTTCAAGGAAAAACCAACGTAGTGCTCAAGAGGTAGGAGGCACTTCCTCCTGAACAACTCCCGTGAGGGAATTTACATGAGTCCTCTTTGGGGTATGCCTGGATACATACTTAATCCTTTTTCCCTCCGAGGTGGTGAGTAGAATTGACCTACTAGCACAGTCAATGTTTGCTCCATACTTCGATAGCCAATCCATACCCAGTATCACATCCAATCCTTGTGACTCCAGAATTATTAGGTCTGAGGGGAAAATATGGCTGCCAATGTTTAAGGGTACCCGGTCGCACCATCGGCAGGCCATATACTCTGCTCCTGGTGAGCTTACTAACAAGGGTGTCCTAAGGGCTAAGGTGGGTAACTTAACTTGTCCACAAATCCCCTTGAAATGTATGAATGCGATGCAGCAGTATCGAAAAGAACGAGAGCGGTAAAGGACTTAACCAAAAACTTACCGATAACTGCGTCTGGCTGCTCTTCAACCTCCTCCACGTTCACGTGGTTCACTTGGCCCTTCTTGGAAGGGTTGGGCTTCTTCCCAGAGCTTCCATTGCCATTTCCATTCTTGAGTTTAGGACACTCATTGGCATAGTGTCTAGTCTTCCCGCACTTAAAACAAGTAACATGACTTTGGTCCTTCTTGGCGGGTGTGCTTGGGTTAGAGCGGTTCTGACTGCTTGCTCCACTCCCATTCACATTCCTAGATCCATTGTGGTTATGTGAACTTCCTCCATTGTGGTTATGGCCTCCATGGTTATGGGTATATCCTCCCGAGTTCGGGGTAAAATGTGGCTTCTGCTGAGCTCCTGAATTGTACTTTCCTTGTCCATTCTTCCTTTTCCGGCTCTCAATCTGTTGTTGCTTCCCTTCAATCATAAGAGCCTTATCTACCAACTCCTAGTAGTTGTTAAATGTCGCCACCATTAACTGCATACTCATCTCATCATTCAACCCTTCCATAAACTTCTCTTGCTTCGGGGCATCTGTGGCCACATCATCTGGGGCATAGCGGGCTAACTTACTAAACTCATCCACGTACTGCCCCACAGTACAGTTGCCCTGGCGTAAGTTGCGAAACTCATGCTTCTTCATGCTCATAGCTCCAGTTGAGACATGAGCAGTGCGGAACGCTTGCTAAAATTGCTCCCAAGTAACATTAGTTATAGGGAAGGTGGTTGTGTAATTCTCCCACCATGAGGCTGCAGGCCCATCCAATTGGTGTGCGGAAAACGCACCTTCTTAGCATCCGTGCAACCTGCAGTGGTTAACTCCCTTCCAATCCTACGTAGCCAGACATCAGCAACTATGGGCTCGGTGCTACTGGAAAACACCGGCGGTTGTAACCTCAAAAAACGGGCTAAGTTGTCAACTGGAGGGGGTGGCGGTGGGTTGTTGTTATTGTTGTTGTTGTTGCCTTGATTCTAAACTAGCAACTGCATCAGTGTATTCTGTTGTTGGATCAACTAAGTGAGCTCCGGTGGGAAGGCAAATACGGGGTCACGTCTCGGAGGCATCTGAGGGGTTTAGAGGGGAGAGATTAGAATAGAAATGAGATCTAGTTAGAAGACACTACCCATATGCACATGAGACAAACACAAACATATCACACCAAAACAATATCAAGCAAGGGCATACAATCAATCCAACTATCGTTACAATGCTCGGACTACTAATATATACATGGGGGAAATACTACTATTTGTATGGTGGTCTACTAGAAATTTTGATCGGTAGAAAACTCCATGATAGCAGCTCCAGCTTCGTCTTCATAATCATCATCACCGGGGTCGGAGTCGGTGTCGTCGATGATTATGTAGTCCTTGGGGTGGTCGTCATCTCCTCCTGGCATAGGGTCTCCCATGAATACTCCTAGCTCCCTTGTCAGGTCGTCATTCATCTCTACTAGTACGGTGATTTCCTCCTTGTATCCGTCATGTGTAGACTTGAGTTCCTCTTCAAGCTCCATGTTCCTAGTCATCAACTTCTTCAGATCTATCATGCTTGCGCACATTTGGTTCTCCTGGCGACGAATGTGCTAGTTTAACTCCAGGATGTAAGCTGCAATGGACCTATCCTTCCTGGTGTTGATCATCTCCCATTGCTCATCTCGGCGTCCACATATCTGGTAGATAGTGTCCTTAAGATCCTTGTGATAAACATCGCCGATGTGTCCTATGGCGATGTGGGCTGCCATGCTCTTTCCTAGTATCCAGGTTGGTGCATCAAAGGAAAACTCTATTGGCTCAGTGACTGGCGTGAATGTCCTTCCTGGAACTTGAACTCGAATCATACAACGCTCCTCTTCTGGTTAAGTGGCGGTGTAGGTCCCGGTGAAGCTTGGTATTCCAATGTTCAGGTACCTAGTGACTTCCTTCAAGTGTCGTCCAAAAGGTGTGTCTTCATCCGGCTGTGTAAACTTGTTCCTTGTGTCCTCCATCCTATAGAGTAGAAAATGGAGAGAAGTCAGAAATTAGTAGAGAAGAGTGACCTATGGCTCATCTTAGTGGTCGTTTCCTACATTTAACGTGTGCTCCGATACCATCTTGTAGCGATCCAACCTCAGACGGTCGAATCTCTGTGCATAAGTGTCATCCCTGGAGGATTTATAACAGAGTGTCAATCACACACTTATTACAACGAATGTCTCAAAGAGAACTTATTACAGTAAATATGGCTTAAGGCCATCTAAATAAGATAACAGCGGAAGGCTTGGAAGATAAAGTGAGTCCATCAACTCCAAAGTCATAGTTGAGTTCACGACAACGACCTAGCGCACCTTACTCTTCGTCTAAAAAGTCTACAACATGATATGTTGCAGCCCGAAACGGGTCAGCACATGGAATATGCTGGCAAGATAACACAGTAGAGCAATGAAACAAGTAAAGGCTATCACTACATGCATATATGGCTAGTGGAGGCTCTATGGTTATAATGTTTTTGCGAAAAGCCAATTTTTTCCTACAACAAAGGAATATATTTTATTTGACTATCATGGTAGTTGAAAAACATTGAGAATGGTAAAACCCCATCTCAATCCCAATTACAAGTAATTAACATCCCAACAAATTAATTTAGGGTGATGAGATCCACACGATAATCCAAGAACCAGATAATCAAGATGTCCATAACCGGGGACACGGCTAACCATGATTAGTTTGTACACTCTGCAGAGGTTTGCGCACTTTTCCCCACAAGACTCGATCTCCTCCGTTGAATTTCTCGCACTACATGGTGTTTGAGAAACGGATGACCGAGACACAGTCTTTCAGAAGCATTAACTCTAACCCCGGCTAGACAGTACCAACCTACATCCCCTACATCTGCTAGCCTACCACTGGAAGAGGTCATCCAACTTACTCCACTATGCTAGAGCCCATAATAGCTTGTGGCTGCACACTGGAGTTTCTAGCATGAATAATCTTATGATCCCTTTGAGCCTGGGTGGCGAACCAAAAAGGACAGCACTGGTATATCCCCAGGTGCCCGCAAACAATCCACCCAGATGTGTGCTTAAGTAGCCACCTTAAGTAAACCATTAATTAATAATCTCACATCTGTCATGGATACACTCAAACCCAATCCACGTCTACGAGCATAGCATGGCAATATAAGCATAACGTAGAAGTAACTCCCGGGGGTTTGATAATAAAAGGGCAATAGGTTTTACCTCATCAACTACTTCCCAAAACCCACATGTTAAGAGATCCTACTCATGCAATGTTTGTGGGTTGTAACTAATGCATAAAACTTGGTAATAAAGGGGTATGATCAATGTGTTACTTGCCTTGCTGATGATCCGCAAAACCTAGTGACTCGTAGTAGCACGCTGCGCACACCAGAAATTCTATCGCAAACAAAAAATAGCATACATAAGCACTCAAGCAAAGATGCAAGGGTAAAACTTTAAATAAGAAGATCCAAACTGAAAGTTCAACTGAAGAGGTTCGATTTGCAAAAAGAAACGATCGAAACGGAGATACGGAACTGAAACTACGGTCAAAAGAAATTCATAGACAAATCTGCTTGCAACCAAATTTTAATTTGTCAAAAACCTTGTTCAAGTTGATTAAACAGAAAGAGGGGTTCAAGACGAAGATTTTGGCATTGGTTTCACTGGATTTGGAAAACGGTTAAGAAACGGCGAGGGTTTGAAGATCAGGGGCTAATCTGCGACAAAAATAATCGTGGATAGGTCCCTGGCCAAAAATAAAATAAAAAGAAAAGACTAACGAACGAACATTCGATGTCTGAACCTAATTGGCGAACAACGTTCGTTAAAACGAACGAACGGATGAACGTCCGCTAAATAACATAAACCGTTAAACTAAAGAAATAAACGCATCTAGGGTTTTAAAAAACCTGACGGTTTTTACCTAAAAACCAAAGAAAAAACCGGTCGCGTTGAAACAGATCAGATCGGCGGCGGAGGCGGTTCCAGCGGGGCTCCGGCGGCATGCGGCGGCACGGCTAGGCAGCGGGGGCGGCGAGGGGCGGCGACATGGGGCTCCGGCGGC
>NC_041380.1:440472590-440498393 GCF_002162155.2 Triticum dicoccoides
GCAGCAGCAGTGATGGGCGGCTGCGGGCGGCGCAGGCGGCGGCTGCGGGCGGCGGCTGCGGCGTTGGGTGGGGAGGGGAGGCGGTGGCGGCGGGGTATAAATAGGAGGGGGGGCTCGAGGTGCTTGGGAAAGGGGCGACGGCGGCGTGTCCGGGATAGAAACGTCCATGGCGGCGGCGGCGCGGACTCCGTGCGCGAGCGGGAGACGACGAGGCGGAGTTGGGCCGGCTCGGCTTGGATTAGCCGGCTGGGCCTTCGGCCCAGTTCGGTCCGAAACTATTTTTAAAATAAGGTTCCGCCGAGAAAAATCCTAAATAAAATAAAATAAAAATGTCAAAACAAATTTTCACCATCTAAATAAAATATTTAGGGCAAAGTGAACATTTTCTTGACCTAAAAATACAATTTTGAAAAATGCATATTTTTCTAATTCAAATAAAATAGCGATAAAAATCCAAATAAAATATTTATTTGATTTTAATATTTTTCCTCCAATATTTCATTTATTTTGGAGAAGTCATATTATCTCCTCTCATATAATTTTAATTATGAAATATTCTTGGAGAGAAAAATAATTAAAACCAAAATTATCCTCTTTTCAATATTTGAGAAAATTCAAATATGAAAACAATAAAATCCCCAACTCTCTCAGTGGTCCTCGTGTTGCTTAGGATTTTGGGATCACAAAGCCAAAATGCAATTTAAAATATGATATGCATATGATGACCTATGTATAACATTCCAAATTGGAAATTTGGGATGTTACGCAAGGTAAATCTAATCATAACATGAAACATATGGATCCAAATCAGCCCCTTATGAAGCAACTCATAAACTAGGGTTTAAACTTCTGTCACTCTAGCAACCCATCATCTACTTATTACTTTCCAATGCCTTCCCCTAGGCCCAAACAATGGTGAAGTGTCATGTAATCGACATTCACATGACACCACTAGAGGAAAGACAATATACATCTCATCAAAATATCAAACGAATACCAAATTCACATGACTACTTATAGCAAGACTTCTCCCATGTCCTCAGGAACAAATGTAACTACTCACAAATCATATTCATGTTCACAATCAGAGGGGTATTAATATGCATAATGGATCTGAACATATGATCTTCCACCAAGTAAACCAACTAGCATCAATTACAAGGAGTAATCAACACTACTAGCAACCCACAGATACCAATCTGAGGCTTTGGGACAAAGATTGAATACAAGAGATGAACTAGGGTTTGAGATGAGATGGTGTTGGTGAAGATGTTGATGGATATTGACCCCCTCCCGATGAGAGGATCGTTGGTGATGATGATGGTGATGATTTCCCCCTGCCAGAGGGAAGTTTCCCCAGCAGAACAGCTCCGCCAGAGCCCTAGATTGGTTCTGCCTCGTGGCGGCGGAGTTTCGTCCCGAAAGCTTGCTTATGATTTTTTCCTCGATGAAATACTCCATATAGCCAAAGATGGGTATCAGAGGGCTGCCAGGGGGCCCACGAGGCAAGGGGCGCGCCCAGGGGGTAGGGCACGCCCCCACCCTCGTGGACAGTGGGTGCCCCTCCTCTGGTACTTCTTTCGCCCAATATTTTTTTATATATTCTGAAACGTGCTCCCGTGAAGTTTCAGGACTTTTGAAGATGTGCATAATAGGTCTCTAATATTTGCTCATTTTCCTGCCCAGAATTCCAGCTGCCGGCATTCCCCCTCTTCATGTAAACCTTGTAAAATACAAGAGAATAGGCATAAGTATTATGACATAATGTGTAATAACAGCCCATAATGCAATAAATATCGATATAAAAGCATGATGCAAAATGGACGTATCAGGATGCTGATACGTCTTAAGCGAATCTATCATTTTTGCTATGTTCATGCTACTTTTATGTCATTATTGCATAGTTTTGGCATAACTTTATATTGGTTTATTGGATTAATAGTTAATCCAATGCCCAGTGTCAGTTCTATTTTTTGTATGTTTTTGGACTTTGTGGAAAAAACCGTTTCAGGGGAAAAATTAAGTAAAAATATGTGATGCTATTTTGGATCAAGACAAAGCAAAGAGCGCCTAAGGCGGTCAGAGGGGAGGCACCAGGCCTCCACGGGGTGGGAGCACGCGGCCTAGGCCTAGGCTACAAAGGTGGGGTTGCGTGAAGCACCTAGACACCTCTCCACGGGTTGGGCTCAGGTGCAGGGTTCACCGCACCTATTATGGTGCAGGCCCAATCAATGCATTTCACGTGTGCTAGTAGGCCCGTACTTCATTATTAATTCTTTTAATCTTTCGATTAATCTCCATCCTCTCTTCAATTCCATGCAAACAGGTCGGATCACACGGCAAGGTACTCCTGTCATGACGACCTCCGCCGTCTTCACCCAGCACACATCTGGACGAACTTCCCTAATACTCCAATCTTCGCGACTACAACGTGCTGCATTTTTTGATGGGCATGTGCTCACTGCTCAGGGCATGCAGGCACTTTTACATGCCGTCGACGTGAGAACACACTCTTCGATGGTATTGATCAAATGATCCATCACGTTGTTTTCTCGTCAGATCAGATTCCAGCCGGCCAGTACTTTTGATTGTCTGACGGCAAGATTGTTCAGAGCACAACGAGCGGGTTAGCAAGCATGCCGTAACCTAGGTCTCGTAGGGTCCTCGAGCACGCACACGTCCTGGCGGATGAAGATTAGCTATTTAGCTGCTGCATGGACAAACAGCGATGGAGATTTGCAACAGAGAATAAACAATCCAAACTATTTCGTAAGAGATTTGCAAGTTTGGAATTGCAGCAGTGAGAATAAACAACAAATAAGTTAGATATAGCACAGAGAGTTTGGAAGAAAAGTGATCCATTGAAGGATTAATTAAAGAATGAATTAATTAATTGCTTGGGCCTACAAACATACGTGGCATGTGCTCATTGGGCCTGCACCATAATAGGTGCGGTGACCCCTGCACCTGAGCCCAACCCCCTCTCCACCTTCTCTTAACACCTTGCCATTATATTGCTCTGAAACCTCGGAAACATTTATCTAGGAATTTTTTCAGCTAGCACCACCACACATTCCGTGGTGATCCAAGGTAGAGTTCGTTTTTGGTACACTGCCAACAAGGAAAATTGTCGTTGTAGCTATATTCATCAACCTCGCTGCCATCATTGTGAGTAGTTCTCTTTGGACTGTGGATCCATAACATTAGTTAGATGGCATCCTCTCCCTTTCTTCTCAGTGCAAAGATCACGTGAGATTCCCTACATGATTGTGATCGATTTGATGTAATTCTTGGTATGTTTATTGTTGTGTGATGAATTATCGAATTTTTTAGTTCGTTGCCGCATGATTTATAGACACATATTCTCTTTGATCTTTCACTGGCCATGTTTGACTGATAATATCAAGAGAGATTTTTTATGTTATATGGGTTCAAACTTGCAAGTAATATATTCTAATGATAGAAAGGGGAAAAGGTTGTATTATGTTATTGCCATTAAGTATAAAAATATAGTTGTCTAGTTGTGTCGGTGATGAACTAAAGGTAAATAGAATATATTATTAACATTCTGTCACTTTGCTTGAAGCAATGCTTAGGGCTCCAAAAAAATTGATACATTGGTTCTTAACTGAGAAAAATGCTTGTTGCGTGCTACAAACCCTTGCTCTTGAAGGCCTAACAACTTGTATAGAGGGAAGCTGAAGCAGCCTCCCCCACCCAAAAAATATTTCCTCGCTAGCCCAAATTCTCTCTGGGAGAGGATCGAGCTGAACCAGCATTTGCAAGGAACGCTTGTCATCACCTTGTCGTCGATGCCAACACCGCTTGCGGCTTTCTCTATCGCGACGGAGCCGGCCATTGGCCAATGCGTTGAACAAGGCGGTGGTGCCGATGAAGAAGAAGAAGGCGCTACCCTCTCTGACATTTCCCCCATGGCCCACCTGCCCTTTCTCAATGTACTACAACGGTGTCGCTCCCCCTCCCCCTTCGATGGCCATTGAGGAGCCCGCTTTCGACGAGACAAGGAGCGAGGACGACATGCTCGCAAGATTTTTTTTTTTTGCAATGCCTCTGTTGAACGGTGAATGATGTGGTGATAATTTCTACGATGTTTATTGCTATTGTTGTGAAACAATCGAGTCGGATGAGATGTTCGAGTTCTTGATGCAAGTGGACGAGAGGGCGATCGAGGAGCATGCAATCATGTTCATGGATCCAGGCAAGATGGATGAGAGTGCGACACAATATTGGGAATTCACTTGTGGGAAGATCTTTCTAACTCATTTGGTGGTGGTGTCATCGGTGATGGCGTGAGTGTGTGATTCGATTGTGATCGATATTCACTTCTGATCCACCATGTGCTTGTTGTTTTTTGGAATGAATTTGTTCCAGTCGGTGCCCTTTGGCTCAAATGTGATTATGTTTTAGTTGTTTGTTCGATTGGATGAAGTATGTTAATGTTTGTGGTTAAATAATGATGTGGTGCATTTGAATTGTTTAAGTTTGTGTTAAAATGTGGTGTATTTGTTTGGAATGTTTGTGGAAACATTTGGAAGAATAGCAAAAGAATATTTTGTGGGGTTAAGTTTTGGGAAAGGGCTAGGTGCACAAAAGTTTAATCTCTTAAAATCTGGGTGTTTAAAGGATGGGGAGAACTAGAGATCGTGGGACTCAATCATTAACCCACCACATATTAAATCATTGCCTACCATCTGCACACATGCAAATGCAGTTCAGTTAAAATTTTGTCGGATCTTGAATTTGTTATCAATCTCCGTGATTTACATAGGTTTGTTTATTAAGAGGCATACACATGTCTATCAATTAGTCGTGAGTAACGTCTTCAATCTTCGGTTCTAGCTCCAGCTTGCCCTCCATCCCTCCATCCATGCATCCTTGCTACCTGCCTTCGATGTTCGTTATGGTTAGCTCGACATTGTCAGATGTGTCATCCAACACGTCGAGAAGATCCACCGGAGTGCTCACTGGCATGCATACCACCGGCCGAAGTGGCCGCCCCGGTGCCTGTTGGTGCGATAACATGGGGATTACAGCAGCCATTTGCGGTCGTTGGCTTGGGCTCTCCTGAACGCATAGTAGCCCTACCTGAATGCACGTCACGACTTGCTCTAGCTCCGTCGGGGAGCAGCCATTGCGCACGGCTGGGTCCAGGAGCTCGAGGCTCTTGTTCTCTTCAAATAGCTTCCATGCCTGCAAAAAACATATTCTGTTTGTCAAGGTCGCCGTGGAATTCAGTATGATTCCATCAGGGTGAGTTTCTTGGTTCAAACAAATAGGGTTGGGGCTTGGGTTGTGTAGGCACGAACTTTCTTGGTTCAAACAAACTTTTAAAAAATGGTCTGTTTAAGGCACATCTAGGTGTGCTCTTCTTATTGCACATCTAAATTGTTCAATCAAACATACACAGGAAAAAAACGTAAGAATCCCTGTGTAAAATTAATGACATGGGAGTTAGATGTGCAATATGCAATACGTAAGGCACATCTAAATATGCTTTAGTAAAAATTCATTTTGATTATTTTGTATTGGGTTGCAAGAGGTAATTGATTGCTTACATGAGCTATGAGGTTGAAACTTCGCTGGTTACGATCTCCAGCAACAACACACCGAGGTTATAAACATCCTGCGTGAATGATATCAAGCCATCCATGGCATATCCGGTGACATGTAGTCACTGCCAGCACACCGTACAAAAATCAACAATCAGAAAATCCGGCTAGGGTACACTCGCAAAGAAACTAAAAACTATAGTACTTGAACATTGCCGTGTCATATGCAAAGTTGCAGTTCTTACTATGTTCCAACAATTCTTTCTGTGACGGTCGAGTCCTGACTGTCGCCGATGTTGCTGAATAGCTTGGCGATTCTGAAATCCGATATCTTGGCCACCATGTCCCCGTCAAGGAGAACGTTAGCTGCCTTGAGGTCTCGGTGGATCATCGTGTGCCTCGAGTCCTGGTGAAGGTAGAGCAGCCCTCTAGCAACGCCTAGGATGATGTCCATCCTTTTCTTCCAACTCAAGGTGGCGCGCCTCCTTGGATCTGTTGGCAAATTCACATAGTTGAATTTCTCGGCAAAAATGGTTGTAACTATTTGTCGTAGTTAGGGTGAGTGACACGTGCTAACCGAAAATGAATGTGTCCAAGCTCTTGTTGGTCATGTACTCGTAGACCAGTATCCTCTCGGAGCAGTGGATGCAGCAGCCGAGCAGGCGTACGAGGTTGCGGTGCTGCAGCTTGGCGATTAGGTCCACCTCGTTCTTGAACTCTCTCAGTCCTTGCACCCTGTTCTCCGTCGACAGTTTCTTCACCGCAACTTCCTGGCCGTCTGGCATTTCACCCTGATAAATTCTGCTGGTCAGATTTTGGTCCTGACTAACTGGCCAGTACGAAATTTCGGTCCTATTTGGTTCTACAAGGAAGGCGTACTGCTATACGGCCAATGGAAATTTCAGTCCTGATTTACATGGATTCCATGTAGTATTGCAATGTGTATTGTGTAAAAGCATTACTCTTATCACCTTGTAAACAATGCCGAAGCCACCACGGCCGATCTCGTTTTTGGGGCAGAACCCACCGGTGGCGGCTCTAATGACTTCGAGATGGTACGTCGGACATTCGCCACTCAAGATGTCTTCAAACATGGTGGCTGCAAAACGGACAAGGCAGGAAGCCACCTGACATGAGCAATAGTAGGATAGGGCAGCAAGCAAGCAGCAGTTTCAGATTCAGATTATCCTCTGAAAACGCATGCACCAGGGACTCTGACCTTCCTGGCCGCGCCGGATCCTTCTCCAGATCAGGAGGCCGATCGATAGCACAGGCAATGCAAACCCCGCTGTCACCGCGGCGATGACCGCCGCGAACTTCTTGGTCTTGGTTCTCTCTGAAGAATGTCAGCGTCGAGTTAAATGCACAGAAAACTGCAGTCCTCAAGCCAGTGTGTTACTAGCAAGGTGCATCGATCATCATTGTTTGAGCCTGACATGTTTGTCCTGGTAGGCCATTTGACAAGGTCCTTGCACACAATACTATAGTTTGATGCTACTACTACATACTAGTGATTGGAAATATCATCCTCTGCATGGACAAAAAGTCCGAGTGACTGAATTCAGCCGGGAGATTCCGACATGATGCCTAATCGGTGGTTGAAGTCAAGCTAAGGGAACGGGGGTTTGTTTCATACGTAGTACATGCAACTGAGTGATTTGAATAAGAGAGAATTGCATATGTACCGTTCTTACCTAGGTCAGACAACGCCAGCCTGACGAAGAGATCCTGCCCGCCATCGACGAACCGCGTGTCCATCAGCTCGCCGAACCACTGTATGCACCCGGTGCCGGCCCCGCCTCCACGGATGTCCGACGCCGCGTACGCCGTGCAATTACAGTTGGACAGGCACCTCCGCCCGCACTCCTCGACCGAGGCGCCGGCGTCCACGCTGCTGCCGTGCGTCTCCGGCAGCTTCACACCGCGCAGGGCGTAGAACCCGTCGCCGCCCGCACCGCCGCACCGCAGCGGCGTTCTTCGGGCGCACCCGCCGGACGCGTCCCTCATGCGCCACTCCGCCGGCGACCTCTGCCGGAACCCCCGGACGCAGCTGCACACGATGGCGTCCGCCACGTTGCAAACGCCGAACGCGCCGCACAGGCCGTAGCTGTCGCAATGGTCCCTCGGCCCCGACCAGAAGGTGTTCCACGCGCCCGTGGCGCGGTCCCAGACCATGCGCTGCATCACGCCGGACTCGTTCAGCACCACGCGGGACGGCGGCGAGCCGGCGCGGTCGCGGTACCCGTAGGAGACCTCGTCGGCGGTGTCGGTGAACCGGAACTCGAACATGTCCTCGAAGCTGGTTATCTCCGGTATGCCGCTGAACCGCACGCCGTTCCAGGCCCCCGTCCGGTACGTCTTGCGCCCCTCCCTCCAGATGTGCAGCTCCGGCGAGCCGCCCGCGTCCATGTCGTAGCGGAAGTCGCCGGCGGACGGGTCGTCGGCGTCGCGCCACGAGGAGAGGGACCACGCGGCGCCGGTCCGGAGGTCCCTCCCGGTCCGCATCCCGGAGATGAACGTGTTGGTGGGGTGCTCGAAGCTCTGCACGCCACGGCGCCGGCCTCGCTCGCGAGCACCAGGTTGCCGTTGTCGTGGAGCTGCGCGGCCGCAGCCGGCGCCGCGGCTGAGGAGTTGGACGACCAGACGGTCTCGTTGTCCCTCGCGGTGTCGAGGAGCACGAGGTCTCCTCCGGCGCTGAGCGTGACTACGCCGGAGGACAGGGCGTCGAGCGGGCGGTCGCGGTTCGCGACCCAGACGACGGCGGGCGGGGAGACGGTGAACCATATGCCTAGGAACCACTTGGTGCCGTTGGCGACGGGGAAGAGGCCGAGCTGGAAGACGCCGCCGGGCGAGACCAGCCTCTGTTCGCCGCCGATGGCCCCCTGCCGCGTCAACGTGCTGTCAGCGACGGCGGCCGAGGCAGCAGTGAGAAGCAGCACGGACAGCAATGGGAGGACGAGTCGGCGGTGGCTCTGGTTCATGATGATCTTGCGCCGGCTCAGTATGGAAGTACGGGGAATGTTACCGTGGAGTCGGTGGATTTCTTGCCAAGTTCTATATACCGATGGCTGGCAGATGTACAGCATGTCACGGAATGTTGTCACGGACGGGACGGGTGGTAGCCCGAAAGGAACGAAATTGCCACTGCAAGAGTGCGGGGACAGATCGACGGTAAGCGAGATCGCTGACTCGTCTAGCTAATTTGTTGGCATTTGCCAAGTTGTTTCGTCCATGTCTGCAGATGCAGCAATCAAGAGTTCTTGGTCAGAATTCTTGCTCGACACTGAAGCTTGGTGGCACGTGATTTTGACCATTTCAAACCAGTTCTGGCGTGAAATTATTGATTTCCATACGTTGCTAGCTGGAGTAGTTGTCAGTATCAGTGCGGGGCTTGGTTTGAGCCCAACGTTAGTGCCAAAGCTCGATGATGCCAGTGAAGACGAATCGTAAACCATATTCATGGTTTAAGAGTTAAAGTATTCTCTTACTATTCATGGTCAAGGAATTGGATTTTCTCCACGACAGACTCGCTTTCGTTCGTTAGCAGATTTTTATCCGATCTCCAGTTATCGCAGCAAGCCAAACATGAGACATCAACCTGCTCAAGTAAGGTCCTGGATTCCACCACCTAGTTGAATTGCCAAGATAAAAGTTGACGGAGCTATCAGTGCAGTTTGCCGTGATGATGCAGGCTTATATATGGGTTCCTCCGCACTTGTACACCAAGGTTTGACAGACCCTGCCACACTTGCCGTGAAGCTCTATCAGAGCAATTCTGCAATTCTAACGCGTCGATCCAAACGGACGTCTGCTTTGTTCGCTTTTCGTCCGTTTCGATCGGTCAGTAGGATGTGCACGTCCGGCTTTTTATTTGGGTCGGCAAGTGCGTCCAACAAGAGACCGACCCATTTATGCCGACGTGGCCGAAATTGACTAATTAAACAGAATTATACGTAAATAATTATATGTAAATGGCCGGTCAAACACCGGCGAAAGTCCACTTAAACAACTAGAAAATAAAAAAAAACTAATAAATCGCCCACACACTGCCCTAGCAGATCGCCTTGCCCTTGCCCTTGCCGTTGTCGTCCTCGCCGCCGGTGAGGTCAATGAAAACGGGGAAAGGTCCAACCCAACCGAACGCGGCTTGATAGGCCACCAGGACAGCCTCCTCTGGCGTCTGCTGCGGCGGCGGCATAGCGGCGAGGCGGGCGCGCTCCTCCTCCTCCTCAAGCTGTAGAGCCTCCTCGTCACGGCGCAGCAGTTGCTCTCAGACTGCAAAACGGTTGTCTCTGAAATTAACAATGGAACACTTGGGGTCATTAGTATGGTTGTGAATGAGATTAACGACACAAAGGAGTTCGAGTCTTGTATAATAGTGAAGCTTTTGAAAAAAACTTCTAAGAGGGAATTAATTAGTGGCATTGGTCTTACCTTAAAGAAGAAAGAAAATGAAATGAAACAAAAACAAAAATAAAGTAAATAAAAAAATAGAAAATCAAAGTTTTTTAAGAAAAAATAAATTAGTGGCATTGGTATTATCCTTTAAGAAAGAAAATAATAATAATAATAATGGAAAAATTCACACAATTTATGCATAAATTGCTTTTTTATAATATGCAACAATAAGTGTATATAGTGAAGCTTTTGAAAAAAGCTTCTAAGAAGGAATTAATTGGTGGCATTGGTCTTACCTTAAAGAACAAAGAAAATGAAATGAAACAAAAACAAAAATAAAGTAAAGAAAAAAATAGAGAAACAAAGTTTTCTAAGAAAAAATAAATTAGTGACATTGCTATTATCCTTTGATAAAGAAAATAATAATAATAATAATAATAATAATGAAAAAATTCACTCAATTTGTGCATAAATTGCTTTTTCATAATATGCAACAATAAGTGTACATAGTGAAGCTTTTGAAAAAAACTTCTAAGAAGGAATTAATTGGTGGCATTGGTCTTACCTTAAAGAAGAAAGAAAATGAAATGAAACAAAAACAAAAATAAAGTAAAGAAAAAAATAGAAAATCAAAGTTTTCTAAGAAAAAACTAAATTAGTGGCATTGTTATTATCCTTTAAGAAAGAAAATAATAATGATGATGAAAAATTTCACACAATTTATGCATAAATTGCTTTTTTATAATATGCAACAATAAGTGTATATAGTGAAGCTTTTAAAAAAAACTTCTAAGAAGGAATTAATTGGTGGCATTGGTCTTACCTTAACGAAGAAAGAAATGAAATGAAATAAAAACAAAAAAATAAAGAAAAAAATAAAATCAAAGTTTTCTAAGAAAAAAATTAGTGGCATTGGTATTATCCTTTAAGATAGAAAATAACAATAATAATGAAAAAATTCACTCAATTTATGCATAAATTGCTTTTTTATAATATGCAACAATAAGTGTACATAGTGAAGCTTTTGGAAAAAACTTCTAAGAAGGAATTAATTAGTGGCATTGGTCTTACCTTAAAGAAGAAAGAAAATGAAATGAAACAAAAACAAAAATAAAGTAAAAAAGAAAATGAAAGTTTTCTAAGAAAAATAAATTAGTGGCATTGGTATTACCCTTTAATAAATAAAATGAAAAATAATAAAATATATGGACAAAACTTTTGCACGATTTATGCACACTTTTTTATAATATGCAAGAATAAACACGTAAAAGTGGGTTTTGTGCAAAAACAATCTAAGAAGGAATTAATTAGTGGCATTGGTGCTACCTTAAAGAAGAAATGAAACGAAATGAAAACTTAAAAATGTTTTTTAAGAGAGAATGACTAAGGGCCTGTTCTGAAGTCCTCTAGCTCCACACTACACAAACTTCATAGATGAATTTGTCCCGAACAGTTTTGCTACGAGAAGCCGGCTTCTCGAAGTTATGCCCGATGGCAGTGCAAAATCCTGGAGGAGGGTCGGCCCAGCTCCATCGATGCGAAAAGCTGGAGTTGGCTAGTATTACAACCGAAGTGCACCGCCAAGTCCAAGCCAGCGAACCGGTACGCTCGCAGGAAACATAACGCTCCTCTCGCTCTCCATCGAATCGATACAGGGGCAGCTTTCCTCGATGTCTAGCCCATACTGGGCTGCCTCCAACCGGCCCAAACTGGCGTCCAATAGGCCCACAACCTCCCAGCTGGGTTGCAGCGATAGGAGAAGCTGCACACGACGCCGAATGCTCGGGAATCGCCAGAGGGAGCGAGAAGCTGGCTAGGGAAGCTGGATTTATGAAGTTTTGTGAAGTTGAAGAAGATCAGAACAGGCCCTAAATATCATTGATCTTAACCTTTAAGTAATAAAAGTAATATTGTACACAACTTTGCAGTAAAATTTTGTAATATGCAAAAAATAAACATATAATAATGCAACGTTTACACTGCAGTATAATTTGCACACATATTGTATAGTACTTCCTCTGTAAACTAATATAAGAGCGTTTAGACCACTATTTTAGTATTCTAAACGCTCTTATATTAGTTTACAGAAGAAGTACTTGCTTATATACATTTACGTTCGCCCATCTTGGAAATACCCATATATTAAAAAGGAAAAAATACTAAAAAGAAAAGCAAAATCGGACACAAATAGAAAGAAAAAACGAGAGTGAGCAACGGGCTTCAAGCCCAATAAAAATTCAACTGACCGCGAACAAAGACGAGTCAAAAATTCAACACCTTCTAAAAAAGTGTCAAAAATTCAACACGAATCTTGACAAAAGTATCAATGGTCGGAAAAGACTCGTCAGAAAGTTGGCTTGCTCAAATTTAAAAATCAGGCAACTTACATATAGCTAAAATGATGTTTCATTCTTTTCTCAGTTACAAATTTTTAGGAAAAGGCCTAGATGTTGCAAGATCAAGGGGCATTACTGAGCCGAGCACATGCCGGACGATGGGCTTGTCGCTGTGATCTTGGGCAGCGCTTTGCTGACACTATCTACAGGAGTGGCCCGGCACTGACACGGAGCACGACTCCATCGAAATAACGACCGGGAATGGAACAGAAAGATCCAAATGCTTAACTTTATTTGATCCCCGATCAGCCGTATTACACGACCTCAGCTGCAAATGTTAGGTCTTTTATAATGGAAGATGCTTAGAAAAAGTGCTTAGAGAAATAAACCGGATGTTTCTTAAGCACCGATGATTATTTGTACCGAATAGACGTTTAATTAAGCGTCTTTCCTATAGAATTAGGCACCGATACTTCAGAAAAACCCGATTTATTTTTTAAACATTTCTCTAAGGCCTTGTACAATGAGAGGTGCTTAGAGAAGGTGCTTACAAAAATAAATTGAATTTTTTTTAAGCACCGGTGCTTATTTGTACAGGATAAACGCTTAACTAAGCGTCTCTCCTGTAAAAATAGGCACCGGTGCTTCAAAAAATCTCGGTTTATTTTTCTAAACGCCCCTCTAAGCATTTGTCATTGTACAAGGCCTAAGCACCCTTACACGCCCCGCTCGACAACGATTCATCAACATACAAACGCACACACGAAATGAGATGAACCAGGAAGAAAAACACACGCTCGGCCGGCGCGCCATCGCCACCGCCCTCCGCGTCCGTAATAATGTTGTATCGTATGGTTACTTGCCGACGATGAGGGAGACGATCGCGTCCTTGAAGTGGCCGTGCGCGCTGCCGGCGACGGCGTCCTCGAGCTTGGCCCCGAACTGCTCCTGGTAGGCCGCCCGGATGGCGTCCATGTCCACGTCCGACCGCGTCACAGCCACCCGCGCCAGGGCCTCCTTGCCGTGGTGGTCCGCGCCCTCCCTCAGCGCCGCCGCCATCACCTGGCTGAAGTACCTCTCCGGCGTCGCCAGGCACCGCACGGCCTCCCTCAGAGCCTCCTCGCTTCCCAGATCCTCCTGGATGTGCTTGCCGTGCAGCTCCTTGTAGTACTTGAAGGTCTGGACGAGGTGCGGCTTGCTCCTGGTGGTGAGGATCCTGACCACCTCCTCGTTCTCCACCAGCCTGCCGCCGGCGGCGCCCTTCACCACCGCGCCCAGCGCCTTGGCCTCCGCCTTGGCCGTGTCGTCGCTCACCTTGGGCCCTTCGTACCGGTACGCGCTCACCAGCCCCACCAGCAGCTGCACATCCACAAACACGTACATCAGACTCCACCTCCTCCATGGCCATGGCTCTCAAGAAGAAAGAAAGAAAGAAAGAGAGAGAGAGAGAGCTTACGCTGCAGTAGGGCTTGTCCTTGGCGCGGTAGGCGACGTCCTCCTCGAGGGAGTGGTGGAAGAGCGCCATGTAGGCCTTGCGCGCGCCGAGGAGCTCCTCAGCGGAGCGGGTGCAGGCGACCTCCACGAGGATGGCGGCCGGGTGGGCCTGGTGGAGGACGTGGTGCGCGAGGCGGGCGTCGCGCTCCCACGGGTGCATCGCCCACAGCACCATGAGGTTCTTGAAGCGGGAGAACTCGGCGGCCAGGCGCAGCATGTACTCGTCCTCGCACCGCTCGATCACGCCCTGCTCCTTGAACAGCCCCGGGAAGCTCCTCCGGAACCCGGACCGCTTCTCCGGCTGCCTCCGCCAGTTCGCCAGCGCCGCCACCATCGTCGGCTCGTCCACGCCCAGGCCTCCCAGACCTTCATCGTCATAGATTTCAATTAATCATAACGAAAATCCATACGGATCAACTCTAAGGAATGATCACACAAACACAGTGGTACGAGTATGAACGATGAACAATGTCGTAGGAGTAAACGATTATGGATGCAAACCTGAGAAGGCCTTGGTGAGCGCCTGAACTTCGTCGGCCATTGTTGCCCTGACAAAAATGCTGGCCAAAGATTTGAGGAGACGGAGGCGATGGCTGCACGGGTCGCTCGCTGAATTCGCTGTGTGCTCTGCCGCTCCTGCTGGACGATCTTTATACTCGGAGACGGTGTGTTTGGGAAGGCGATTATGGGCAGCGCTGGTATAATTTTCACAGCTAATGGAAGAAAAGGGTCGTCAATGGTTTACACATGGGTACCACATCCGCGTATGCACACCGATCCCATCTAATTAATGAAGTGACAACCCACGACGCGATGGGTGGGTGTGCATAGCAGTATTTGCATCGTGCAACACGGGGTGATTATGGACGACGACCGCTATAATTGTCAGCTGTACTATGCCCTTGTCACGCTGCGGTCACATCAGATATAATTTCTTCGGGTACATTTTTTCTGGAATAGAATGGAAGAGTGAAGTGAAAGTTACGAACAAGGAGCTGTGTTTTTTTTTTCAAAAAGAAGGGTCTCCCCGAGCCTTGGCATCAAGCGATGCACACAATCATTTTATTAGAAATAGAGCAATTAACTATGAATCTCAACTCGGTGTCATCAAAACAAAATGCCACAATCGGCAAACATAAGGCACGATGCCTAAACACATATCCTATTATCTTCCAGCGGTTGCACCCAAACGCCATATGCTTCCTAACTTCCGCATGGCTGAATAATGACCACATATGGATACCTCCAGACATCCGAAAGATAACTTACAGTGACTTTGATGTCGCGAAGCTTGGCTGCCCACATGACACGCCCCATCTCCAAGTCGTCTGCATCCGGCTGTGCTTAGATCCGTCGACTCACCCGCCTGTCGAATGACCTCGGGTCCGGAATCGCGTTGAAGACCACCACGTCGGCCTTGGGGGCCTGTCGAGTAGAGGGTCGTCCACTTGACAGAATCTCGACCAACGCCGCACAAGCTGTCGTCGGAGACACGTCACGCCTAGACGTCTCCCCGGATGCAGGCCTATGCCAGAGGAAAAAAAAACTTGTATAGTTAAGCCATTTGACCTATTCAGGTGTGGGAAAAACAGAGAGAGCAAAATTGCAATGAGACATGCCATGTGTACTTGGCAACTCAGACCCACATGATAGATTGCTAAATGGGGTAAAATTGATGATTTTTTTCGCTAAATGCGGTAAAAATGGACGAGAAAATGACTAAATGGAGTAAAAGGTGGCAAAACTTTCACTAAATGGGTAATCTGGATTAAAGAAAACTGCTAAATAAATTAATTTCCATCAAATATATCAAAGTAAGGGTTAAAACTTAAAAATGGAATTAACTCAAAATTAATAAAATCAGTAAATGCTTCTCTAACAAACTAGTAATTACCTACACCTTGAACTACAATACAACACGCCATTGCAAGTGCAGACGGCCCTTGTTGAGGGAAATGTAATCGTGTGATCAACTTAGGATTTGAGGAAGAGTTTAAATAATGTTATTATTGCAAAAAAGAAAATTGATGCCAGAAGGATTCAAATAGATCAGCTAACATTTCCAGCAGATGAGCAATAACAAGAGGTAAAATCAATTGAGAAACTTCTTCTAGGAGATCGGCAGCACGTGATGAAGGTCCCAAGTAAGTCGTCATGGTCCACGAAAATGGAAGAACACATCACATGAACAGATCAATTTGCCTCCAAATGGTTGCACCAACTCAAATCACAGGCCCCTTTAATATTTTTGATCCTCATCCGCCACATCAACTGCTGCATCCGCGACTGTTCTTCCGGAGTGAAGACATGGAGTTTGTCTCCTGCTGTTTTTTTTAGAAAAGGAGGATGACCCCCGGCCTCTGCATCTAGGTGATGCATACGGCCACTTTATTAATTATTCTCACAAGACCTTACAAAGTAATACAACAGTAAGACTAAAGCCACCGTCTAAGCCACTCTATTCAGTTGATGAAGGGACGCAGATAGTCTGGGCCTAATACCAAACAAGCATCGCAGCCAAACCTAACATCTAAGACCTGAGATCCCATCCAGGACGCCTGCCGGGCATGGGTCTCACCGGTCCGGCGTGCACTCAGAGACCGCCGCCACCAACTTCCACCGCTCCATCTTCAGAACTGTACTAATGCATCAACCTTGCTCGGTCCAGCTATCGATGTCTCCTGCTGTTAGCTCCATCTAGAAAATCTTGTTGGAAAAAACTTGTAATAAGTGTTTTACTATGCTTCCGGTTTACTTTGGCTATGCCCGAGCGCATAAATCTGCCTATACTGAATGTGATCTCATCGCAATGGGACGGAATCTGGGGTGCTGCCCCTTTCTTTCAAACAAAAAATTTGTGCTCATAATGCATTCAGAATTCTCATTTCAAATTGATGATCACAGTGGCAATGAAAACCCTACAGTCCACGGTGTCATCCTTATCGTCGCCACCAACATCGTCATTATTTTCCTCCAATCATGCAAGCAAGGTTGGTTTATGTCATATTCAATTTAAGGATGTTCCTGAGCACAACTTCTATTTCAAGTTTCTGCCACTAGGTCACGTACCAGCAAACCGGACATCATCTAGCTCGTTGTCTTTGCTTTCGCTCTAACAAATCAATCGGAGGTTCGCACTATTCCACGCAACCTAGTTAGCTGGAAAATTAAGGGATTAGAGAAATGATTGAGGAAACATTTCTCACTCACCAGTTTAATGCAGCTTCCTAAGTTCACACCACCGTCGTCCATGTCTAACTAACAGTGTGAAGATGTGACAAGCGATTTTTTCAGTTGAAACTTGTGGCACCAACATTTAGACGATGTGAAAAACATGTACTGTCAAGGCCATGTATATATCCTAACATCTAGATACAACTAACGTGGTCCAAAATAACTAATTATTATCGTCGCAGTATGTTGGGCCACATTCTTCAATCATACAGCAAGCCTATTATTATGCTTGAGGAAACTGGGCGCATGGTGAAGGACAAGATCATTAGTGACTTGCACACATCCAAATCACCTACTATGATATTGGAGATTCAGATATGGTCGCTGATTTGTTTGCATAAGCAGCCATTGGGCATTTGCCACGGTTGTCCATGTATCTTTCGTCAAAGGCCTGGTTAATTATGCGGTTGGTTGGCAACCAAAATCGACTCTTCGCAGCGTTGATGTTTAAAAACCATTGGTCAGATGAGTGTGATCCACGAGAAGACTTGTTTTCTCTAGTATCCTACAGTCAGCTCAACCCTGCCAACTGTACTTGAGTTTTTCTTTTGTGAAACATAAGTAGCTCTGTCTGCACAGTTGTTCTGATGCAACTTAATTTGTTTCCCTCTTATCACAAGCAGCTTTCCATTGAAAGTAATAGTTTAACAAAGTAAGCAAAGCGTGGGTTTCACAGAGAAAGCAAAAAAGGCTTTGAAATGCTTTGCGAAATGTGGCATGTTCTCCGCTTTCGAACCGGGCGCATGGAACGTGCGGGCATGTCCTCCGTTTTTTTGAAAGGCTCTTCAGTTTATCTTGGAGCCCATGACGCTTCTCGTTCTAAATGAACGGCTAAAGCAGTAAAGCGTGAGCAAATTATACATCTTTGCATGGTGGAAACAGTGTGGGTTTGGAGATTTGTTTGGAGCTCTCTTTTGGAAGGAAACCTTACCGGTTAAGCAATGCCCATGTGTTCCCAAGATTCTTCTTCCAGCATGAGAATGTCTGTTTTTTATCATTGTTGCTGCTAAACTCCTGTGTTGTTGCACATGCTGATCTTCCCAAATAGTGGTGGGTGAGTGGGAGGAACAGCTGGTTTGAAGCTGCAGAAGGAATAGAGAGTGGAGAGGAGAAATAAATTCATGAAGGCGCCTGTAGCTCAGTGGATAGAGCGTCCGTTTCCTAAGCGGAAAGTCGTAGGTTCGACCCCTACCTGGCGCGTTCGCCTACTGTTTTTTTTTTGTCTCTTTTCTTTTGTGCTTAGTTGGTGCACTGTTTTTGAAGCGAATTTTTTTTATTTCCCAAGAAGAGGAGAGTAGAAGAGATGGTATGAACAAGTATGAAACATGTAAAAAAAATGGTGTGTAAATGGTACTCCTACTAATTTTCTTTAACGCTCAGGTTCCAGTAAGAAGATGGTGAGGACAAGTCTGAAAACACCCCAAGATCTGAATAAGATACTAGATTACAGTACAGCATGAGCAAGTCTGAAAATAGATGAGGCAAGCCTTAACTTAAGAATTATTACAACGTGTGCTATAAGGCGGAAAAGGGAACAATTCATTAAGTATTACTCACCCTTTTCCAGCAAACAAATCTAAATACCTCTCCAATGCTGATTAAGTAGGAGCAATGAACATACCCAAAATGCCCCTCGCATGACCTGTACACAACATCAGCCAGGCTACTTACCCCATTACATTACAAGCTGGATAACAGTGGCACCATTAAAACTCATGACTAAGAACCTAAAATGAGCCAAGAAAAACACAATCAAAAGATGCACACGCGAAACACACGAGGAAATAATTAGGCAAAAAGCCCATTGCCGGCGAAGCTTTCAACCCTGGTGGTGTGCTGTGGTGTCTGTGTGGCTACCATGTGTGGCTGGTGCGGCTGCCTCGAGTGCATCCATAACATCCCTCCCCTCAATCTCCTCTTCCTCCACTTCTCCTCGGCTGCACGGACGGGAAGGGAGGGAGAAGAAGGAGCGCGAACGCTCAGCCCCATGGCCTCCATCTCGGTCCCGGACCCCGCCCCTTCCCCGACCGAGGATGCAGAGAGCATCAGAAAAGCAGTGCAAGGTAAGTACTTACGAAGATTCAATCAAGTTTACTCCATTGATTGATGTTGTTGTTTTTGCTCTACCGCAAGAAGAACCTGTGCTGAGATCGTGAGAAATGGGCAGGGTGGGGGACGGACGAGAACGCGCTGATCGAGATCCTGGGCCACCGGACGGCGGCGCAGCGCGCGGAGATCGCCGTCGCCTACGAGGGCCTCTACGACAAGCCCCTCCTCCGCACGCTCCAGGACGAGCTCTCCAGCCACTTCAAGGTAACATACACCTTCGCCTCCTCCATGGCCGGCGGGCTCCTAGGCTTCTTCCTTCGTCCCCGGCCGGACACCGTCCGAAATCTAATCTCCATGCCTGCGCGTTGGTCTGGTCCGGTGGTCTCAGGGCGCGATGACGCTGTGGGCGATGGACCCGGCGGCGCGGGACGCCAAGCTGGCCTACAAGGCCCTCAGGAAGAAGGGCGGCGACCGGCACGCCTGGGTGCTCATCGAGGTCGCCTGCGCGTCGTCGCCGGACCACCTCGTCGCCGTCAGGAAGGCCTACTGCTCCGCCTACGACTCGTCGCTCGAGGAGGACGTCGCCGCCTGCCCGCTCTACAAGGACCCCCTCAAGCAGGCAAGGCCGTGCCGATCCTGGCATTCTCCTTCTTTCGTCGCCGCCGTGGGTCCATTTCTTGCTCTTGCCGTTGCCGGTCAGTTGAACTGAGCGCTCGTGTGCGTGTGCGCGTGCAGTTCTTGGTGCGCCTGGTGAGCTCGTACCGCCACGGCGGCGAGCACGTCGACGGCGAGCTGGCGAGGGCCGAGGCGGCCGAGCTGCACGGCGCGGTGGCGGCCAAGAAGCAGCCGCTGCACGGGGACGTGGTCCGCATCGTCAGCTCCAGGAGCAAGCCGCAGCTCAAGGCGACGTTCCAGCACTACAAGCGAGAGCACGGCAAGGCCATCGACGAGGTCTACTTCATCATCATTTTTCTACGGTTAAAAAAACCTGAGCACACAAAATGAACTATATCTATTTTGATGCGCCACAGGTTCTCGAGGGCAATCGCAACGACAAGCTGTCGGCGATGCTGAAAACTGCGGTCTGGTGCCTGACATCGCCGGAGAAGCACTTCGCAGAGGTAATACTCAAAAGCTCAACCTTTTCCAGGCTGCTTCAGTTCTGATGCTCTTCATGGCTCTGCCTTTTCCAGGTGATCCGGAGCTCGATCATCGGGCTCGGCACCGACGAGGAATCCCTGACCAGAGCAATTGTCTCGCGCGCCGAGGTCGACTTGAAGAAAGTGAAGGAGGAATACAAGGTGAGGTACAAGACGACGGTGACCAAGGATGTCGTCGGAGACACCTCCGGGTACTACCAGGGCATCCTGCTCACCCTCATCGGGGCCGAGTAGCCATTGGCAGGATCATCCAAGCTCAGAGGATGATGTTCAATGCCATATTGTTTGGTACTTAGACCGTTCAGAGGATGATGTTCAATGGCATGGTACTTAGACCGTTCGATCGAACAGAGTGGCATTGTCGTGTGTACAATCTAGAGAGTGAAGTGTTGGTGTTGTGAAATAAGACCCCTAATAGTTCATTTATTGGTGTATTCAGCACTGGTTTGAGACAATGGTACTACTTCCATCACGATTTGATTTATCCGAAAGATTACACGGTGGCATGGTATCATAAACTCATTTTATGCACATAGTTGCGGCGATTCGACTCAAGTAACACAGAACAAACGGTAGAACGATAGAACCAAACACACATCCTATTTCATCAACAGGCGGGTGCAGTCTCACTTCTTCCTTGCAAGAGCAGCTGCGATCCCACCGACGATAAGTCCTACTGCAGTTGTGGCGATTCCTATGCCAATCACACCATCTGCACAGAACAGGGTTATCAAGCAATAAGTGCACACGTTTTTCAAAATCAAGTAATTTATGAACAGGGTTATCAGTATCTATTTTTACAGTTGCTTGATTTTGAAAACTCAGCATAAATTACTCCTAGCTTGCTGTTGTCACTTCAACAGATAAAATTATCACATAGTTTTCTACTGTGAATCGCAGAAAAGTATGGTCGATTAAACTTATCCAAACTTATCTTACCTTTAGCAATTTTATCCTCTATTGCCTTCTTCAGAGATGATGCCTGCCTCCAATCTGGTTGAATCTACAAAAAAGGGGACAAGATCAATTAAAAGAGGGAATTTATAAAGGCGGCAATATCCTTAAACGGTTGAAAAACATATGCACTTATATTCAACTAGTATGGAATATAAAGATGATGGTCCCAGATTACCCCTTAAACAGTTGAAAAACATACGCACTTATATTACCCCAAAAACTTTGTTTTGCATATTTTTCTCTGAATTTTAATTGTATCCCACGTATAAAGTGTATAGGTCACATAGATAAGTATGTCTAACTAACATGTCCGGCACAAAATGCTACTTCGGAATTAGGCTTAAGCATAGCCAAATCTTGAAATGGAGTAGCACACAAGGAATCAGCAACAAGCATAGCCACGATCTTGAGCTGCTTAGCCAGAATTAATCGACAAGAATAGGTGTGGAATCAATAGAAATATAAAACACGTGACACAACAGTCGAATGAATTCAGTTAAGCAGTTAAACAGATTTGCTGTTTGCATAACAATTACAAAATACTGTTATCTGCATAGCCACATATCAATTGTCTATCAGTCTTACCGCAGAAAAATCGATTGTATATCATGACGCTGCCAGATTAATGAGAGGGAGGGTGATTTAAGGGACAATGTCTTGGATGGTGCAAATGTAGGAAAATTATTTCCAAGCCTGATGATGAAGAAATCAACAAACTGAGGGAACCACAAATATCAAGAACCTTTACTTTAGTTGCACAAACCTTAGTGGAATCAAATATTTGGTTTATCACTATGTCGTCCAGCACAGAGACAGTACTAGTAAGTAGTTACGCAAGCAATATGCAAATAAATTCCACATGTGTCACCCAGCAAACCAGCATAGAAATAGCACCAGTTGGTTGTTACACAAGCAAATAAGATGATGAGTTACCACAAGTTCACAATGCAGAGCTACTTGCATCAACTGCATGTATGACATTATCAAATATTTGGCTTGCAGTTAAGCTCAAAACCAGTGAAATATTTCTTTCCCTTTTACCAGCAGAAACAGTACCACACACCAAGAAAGTATGCATTATATAAGGCAACCAGAAGGTAGTGCAAGAATACCTCCAAACAACGGTCCGCAAGTTGCCGGCTCCTTACATAGTTACCATTTCTGTAGTGCCCAACAGCCAGCAAATACAACTTTTCTCTAGTCTGCAGTGGGCTGGTGGTTTTATCAAGAGAAGCTGTGCAAGTAGAACAAACAATTTGATCAAAACAGAGTTGAGAAGAATAGATAGCAAAGTAAGATAATAGGTTGCAAGGAGTAAATTTTCTTCCATGCAAATAAAAAAAGTTATCTGACCTTCAATCATGCCAATTCCACGGTTCACATCATCAGTCTGCTTGGAATGGACGAGAGCCCAAGATAGCCTCATGATGCTATCATTTTTCTGTTCCTCGGTTGCAGCCTCAGCAACCTCTCTTTCACATCCCTAGGTGCATATAACCATGAATATAAGCTCTGCTTGCTCATCGAAGATATTAAACAAAACAAAATAATTCGTGAAGATTGAAGGGGAACAGAAAGCATATACGAGTATTTAACAATAGCAACAGCCAAGAAATAAGAATGTATGACTTAGACAGTTTGTGTTTGTGAACAGTGCATAAATTCCGAGTAGACATTTCAGAGCTGAGTTAACCATCTTCCATCTATTTAGTAAAAGACATGTAGTACACGAGACCAAATGGGCAATTTGGTAAATTCATGCTATTGTCACTACAAAATCACATCAACTGACTGAGCATACATGTCATGCCAAAGCACCAACGGTTCAAACAGACAAAACTAATCTCCCACCACCAACGGTCCAAACATATAAACCATGAATAATCATCGGAATCAGAACTATAAGTTCTAGTTGCTCTTCTAACATAATTAACATAACAGGATAGTCTGTGAACAATGCAAAAGAACAGAAGGCACATATATACATGAACAAAAGCAACAGCCAAGAATAGATGACTTAACAGTTCGTGCTTGTGAACACTACATAAACAGATAACAGTAACCCAATGAACATGGCCAAGTTCCGAGTGGACATTTCATAGTTAGTTAGCTATCTGATGACTTTAGTAAAAACACATAGCATTCGGTACTACAAGAGACAAAATGGGAATCAGAGTATCCAACATCCCAACTTGGTAAATCCATGCTACTACCGGTAAATAATGACATCAACTAACTGAACAAACATGGTAAGGCACCACCGATTCAACAACCACGGCCGGTCTCCCACCACCAGGGCAGCATCAAGCATCACGAAGCTTTGCAATAACGACCCACTCTCCTTTTCTACATGTATTTTCGTGCTTCGCATAGTATGATGCGCGCATCCTAGAATCAATTAGGCCACATCTACTGCGCAGGACACCACAGCAGCGAAAGATTCATCAAGTAAAGCGAGGGGCTAAGGGGAGAGAGGTGGGGGGCACTTACGGCGATGATGTCGCGGTCGCACCAGGGGATGTTGTCGCCGCCGGAGAAGAAGGAGCCCACCGACTCGAAGAACTTGCTCATCTGCGCCTCCATGGCTCTCGGCCGATCTGCTTGGGGATGGGGGTAGGGGTTTCGATTTTGGGGGAGGAGGCGGTGGCCGGTGCTGGTGGGTGGGCGAGGGTTTCTGGACGCGGAAGGAAGCAGCGTCGTATCTCTATCTATGGGCCAGGAGAGGAGAAAGAGAATGCAACTAACGACGGATTCGAGCGCAAGTCAAGTCCGCCGCGTGGATTTGCGTTTGCTTAGCCCACGCGGCCACGACTTCTCTCACCCACGCCTCGTGGGTCCCACGTTTTAAGCAGATCGTATGGTGTCTTTTTTTTTCTTTTTGACGATCAAGTCGAATGAAAATAGATCTAAAATGAAATGTTGGTAATTTCCCTCAAAATAAGTAAAATGTTTTTCTATGGACAGAGGTCTGTTTTAAAGGTTGGTAAGAAATATAGAGCAATCCAAACATAATAAAAATTGCATCACCGCCAAATGGCCATTGTTGCCGTCAAAATGAGTCGCTGACGTGCCACTGTCGTTGCTCCCCTATTGGAGCCAGTTTGACCATGTCGATGATAGCTAAAAAATCTTCGTGCACATGCTACTAAGGACCAACGTCCCAGAGCCACAGTCGTCGCCATTGAACCATTGAACCGATCTGAAGTGTCTGACACCTACTCTCGTTGGCTAGCACACATGGCGAGAAACTCTAACCTTGTCATCCCAAGGAGACCGAGGGAATCTACGCCGAAGCTCCATCAATTATGTCCCGATAGACGAACTTGAGGAGGATCGAAGCATAAAAGACCAACTCGAAAATAAAGAGCCATCATCTGCCGAAACACTACTCAGAAAGAAAAAAAAACTAGCCTAAACTACTAATCGAAGCCGAGGCATCAGGATTCGCTCTCCTGAGCAGTGGGGAGATGAGAGATGGATCCACGGCTCGCCAGCAAAGCTTGAAGGGAAGAGTATCTTAGACGCCACAGTCGTAGGACATGAGTGCCGATATTCCTAATAACACTCCCTTTCTACTTGCATAGAAGCAGGCCAAAAATTATTATTACTCACTCCGATCTGAATCAATTAATTTGGATGGGAGTTGTACTAGAGCTGCGTCAATTAATTTAGATTGGAGAGTAGCAAAGTCTAGTGCAAAGTAGCCCAAAATAAAATACTTAAAGGGCCTTTGTTGGGGTTTTCCTAACCATTGGATAGGAGCAGTTCAGAAAGCATTTCTGCCGGACAACAAAGTTAACACGGTTGTGCCCCACGTATCTTGCAGTATTGCACCATGTATCCCCCCCTGTATTTGTTAGGTGTATTACTTTCTACATAATTTAGTACGCATACCCCTTGTAACATCCTAAATTTTTAATTTGAAATGTTATACATAGATCATCCATATATATCATGATTTATAGTATTTTCGTTCCGCAATCCTCGAAATCCTAAGCAACTCAAGGACCCACGGAGAGAGTTGGGGATTTTCCGGTTTTCATATTTGATTTTTATCAAATAATGAAACGAGGATTTTGATTTTAATAATTTTCTCTCCGAGAAATATTTCATATTAAATCAAATGAGTGGAGATAATATGACTTCTCCAAAATAATTGAAATATCGGAGGAAAAATATTAAAATCATTTATTGGATTTTATTTGGTTTTATTCGGATTTTATTTGCATTATAAAAATTGCATGTTTTCGAAATTTCATTTTAGGGCCAAGAAAATGTTCAACTCGTACTAAATATTTTATTTAGACGGTGAAAATTTGTTTTGACATTTTTAGGTTTTTTTCTAGGATTTTATTTCGGTCGGCGAAGTTTAAAAAAAAAAGGGTTCCCGCGCCGACTGGGCCTAAGGCCCAGCCGCGCCAGGCCGCTGCCGCCGCCGCCACTCGGACCGGAGTCCGAGTTGGACTCCACCTCCGCCGCGCCTTACCCCCTCCTCCAAGTCGCTGCCCCACCCCCTTTATATACGCCGCCACCCCGCCCCCAACACCACACCACCGCCGACGCCGCCCACGCCACGCCAAGCCGCCGCCGCCGCTTGCCGCCGCC
>NC_041380.1:440498880-440541660 GCF_002162155.2 Triticum dicoccoides
CGCCGCAGCTCGCGCCGCCGCCCTGCCCGCCGCTGCCTCGCCTCGCCGGACCTATCGCCAGAGGTAGCCGCCGCGCCCCGCCGCCGGTTTTTTTATAAAGATCGTTTGGTTTTTTTAGAAACCCTAGATCTGGGTTTTTTCGGATTCGCCGGTTTTTTCGGTTCTTCTAGTTAGCGGACGTTCGTCCGAACGTTCGTTTTAACGAACGGTTCCTCGCCCGTTAGTTACAACTAATGAACGCTCGTTCGTTAGTCTGTTCGTGAGTTTTCTTTTATCGGATTTATTCCGTGATTTTCTCTGATCGCGATTTCTGATCCGATCTTAGATTTTGTTTATCTTTTCGCTTGTTTATCGGAATCAGGCGATTCAAGCGCCTGGAGTTTTGTCTCGAAACCCTCTTTCTGTTTAACCAACTCAAATAAGTTTTCTCTACTGTAAAATTTGACCTAGTTTCAGATTAGTAAACGAAGCTTCTTTCTTTCGCCGTCTGAGTTTCGTTGCTTCATTTGATTTGATTCTTTTTGCGTATCGGAGTTCTTAAGTTGAACTTTCTGGTCAACCTCTCTTATTTGAGTTTTGCTTGTGCTTCGTTGCTTGTTATTTATGTATGTTATTGTCTGCTTGCGATAGAATTCCCGGAGTGCGAAGCGTGTTACTACGAGTCTCTGGGATTTGCGGATCGTCAGCAAGGCAAGTAACACTTTGATCATATCTCATTATTACCCAGTTTTTATGCATTAATTCCAATCCTCAAACATTGCATGATTAGGATGTCATTAACTTGTGGGTTGGGAAGTAGTTGCTGAGGTAGAACCTATTGCCCTGTTATTCAAACCCTTGGGAGTTACTTCTATGTATTGCTTATATTGCTATGTTATGCTCATAGACGTGGTTTGGGTTTGAGTGAAATTCATGTCAGATGTGAGATTGTTAATTAATGGTTCAACTTAAGGTGGCAACTTAATCAAACAACCGGGTGGATTGAGGCACCTGGGGAACCCAGTGTTGTCTGTATTTTTTTTGGAAATCCCAGGGTACCCGTGTGATCTTCCTATGGACCGCCACCCAGGCTCAAAGGGAACTGAGATGATTCATGCTAGAAACTTCCATGTGCAGCCACAAGCTATTATGGGCTCTAGCATAGTTGAGTAAGTTACGTGAAGCTCTTGAAGAGGTAGATCAGCAGGTAGTGGGTTTTGTAGGTTTGGTATGGTCTACCCGGAGTGGAGAGTTAACGTTTCTGAAAGACCGTGTCTCGGTCATCCGTTTCTCAAACACCATGTAGTGCGAGGAATCCAACGGAGGCGATCGAGTCTTGTGGGGAAAAGTGCGCAAACCTCTACAGAGTGTACAATCTAATCATGGTTAGCCGTGTCTTCGGTTATGGACAATTCTTGAGTATCTAGTACTTGGGTTATCACATGTATCTCACCATGTTTAATTAATATTGTTGGGTTGTTAATCACTTTAATTGGGATTGAGTTGGGGTTACCTTCTCAATGATGTTTCAACCACCATGATAGTAAAAATTAAAATCTATTCCTTTGTTGTAGGGAAAAATTGACTTTTCGCAAAACTATAACCATAGAGCTTTCCACCAGCCATATATGCATATAGTGATAGTATTATTTTGTTCTTACTCTACTGTGTTACTTTGCCAGCATATTCCATGTGCTGACCCGTTTTCGGGCTGCAACGTATTATGTTGCGGACTTTTCAGACGAGGAGTAAGGTTCGTCAGGTCGTGGCCGTGCAGCTCAGCTATGCCGTTGGAGTTGACAGACTCACCTTATCTTCCAAGCCTTCCGCTGTCATCGCATTAGATGGCCTTAAGCCATATTATTGTAATAAGTGTGTGATTGCTACTCTGTTATAAATCCTCGAGTACTGTGTGTGTCAGCATTATTGATTCAGGGATGACACTGAAGCACAGAAACTTGACCATCTGAGGTCGGGTCGCTACAAGATGGTATCAGAGCACACACTGAGTATAGGGCACGACCACTAAGATAAACACTAGGTCACACTTCTCTTCTCATTTCTGAGTCCTCTCCATTTTCTACTCTTTAGGATGACGGAGATGAAGAACAAGTTTGCACAACCGGATGAAGACACACCTTTTGAACGCCACTTGAAGGAAGTCACTAGGTACTTGAACATTGGAATACCAAGCTTCACCGGAACGTACAACGCCACTTTACCAGAAGAAGAGCGCTGGATGATTCAAGTACAAGTTCCAGGAAGGACGTTCTCGCCAACTTCTAAACCCATAGAGTTTTCCTTCGAAGCACCAACCTGGAGTCTAGGCAAGAGCATGGCAGCTCACATCACCATGGGACGCATTGGAGAAGTTTACAACAGGGAGCTTAAGGACACTATCTACCAAATATGTGGGCGCCAAGACGAGCAATGGGAAGTGATCAGCACCTAGAAGGATAAATCCATTGCAGCTTTCATCCAGGAGTTAAACCAGCACATTCGACGTCAGGAGAACCAGATGTGCGCTGACATGATGGACCTAAAGAAGGCGAAGACTAGGATCATCGAGCTGGAGGAAGAACTCAAGTTTACCCGCGATGGATATGAGGAGGAAATCAAGACACTACTGGAGAAGAATGACGACCCAGTCAAGAAGATCAGAGTATTCATGGGAGGACCAGCACCGGGAGTAGAAGACGACGATTCCACTTGCCCGGACAACTACATCATCATCGACGACACCGACTCCGACCCTAGTGATGATGACTTTGAAGACGAAGCTGGAGCAGACATCATGGAGTCTTCCACCGATCAAAATCTCTAGATGACCACCACCTATTAGTAGTATTCTCCCATGTATTTAGTAGTAGTTGAGCACTTGTGCGATAGTTCTAGATCGTTTGTATGCCCTTGCTTGATTGATTGAGTGAAATGATTGTGTTTGTCTCATATGCATATGGGTAGTGCTTTCTCATTAGACCTCTTCTATTCTAAGTCTCTCCCATCTAAACCCCTCAGATGCCTCCGAGACGTGACCCCGGTTTTGCCTTCCCGCTGGAGCTCACCCAGTTGATCCAGCAGCAGAATGCCTTGATGCAATTGCTAGTTCAGAACCAGGGCAACAACAACAACAACCCAGCGCCAGTGGACAACCTAGCCCGTTTTCTAAGGTTACAGCCGCCGGTGTTTTCCAGTAGCACCGAGCCTGTAGTTGCTGATGATTGGCTACGCTGTATTAGAAGGGAGTTGAACACCGCAGGTTGCACAGATGCTGAGAGGGTGCGCTTTGCCGCACATCAATTGGATGGACCAGCAGCCTTATGGTGGGAGAATTACACAGCCACTTTTCCTGTAGCCAATGTCACTTGGGACCAGTTTCAGCAAGCTTTTCGCACCGCCCATGTCTCAACTGGAGCTATGCAGATGAAGAAGCGGGAGTTCCGCAACCTACGCCAGGGGAACCGTACTGTGGCTCAGCACGTGGATGAGTTTAGCAAGTTAACACGTTATGCCCCTGATGATGTAGCCACCGATGCCGCGAAGCAGGAGAAGTTTATGGTGTTGGGGAACGTAGCAGAAATTCAAAATTTTCCTACGCGTCACCAAGATCTATCTATGGAGAGACCAGCAACGAGGGGAAGGAGAGTGCATCTACATACCCTTGTAGATCGCTAAGCGGAAGCGTTCAAGTGAACGGGGTTGATGGAGTCGTACTCGTCGTGATTCAGATCACTGATGATCAAGTGCCGAACGCACGGCACCTCCGCGTTCAACACACGTACAGCCCGGTGACGTCTCCCACGCCTTGATCCAGCAAGGAGAGAGGGAGAGGTTGAGGAAGACTCCATCCAGCAGCAGCACAACGGCGTGGTGGTGATGGAGGAGCGTGGCAATCCTGCAGGGCTTCGCCAAGCACCTACGGGAGAGGAGGAGGTGTCACGGGAGGGAGGGAGGCGCCAAGGGCTCAGGTATGGATGCCCTCCCTCCCCTCCACTATATATAGGGGCAAGGGAGAGGGGGGAGGCGCAGCCTTGCCCCTTACTCCAAGAAAGGGGTGCGGCTAAGAGGGGGGGAGGAGTCCATCCTCCCCAAGGCACCTCGGAGGTGCCTTCCCCCTTGAGGACTCTTCCCTCTAGGGTTCCCTAGGCGCATGGGCCTCTTGGGGCTGGTGCCCTTGGCCCATGTAGGCCAAGGCGCACCCCCTACAGCCCATGTGGCCCCCCGGGGCAGGTGGCCCCACCCGGTGGGCCCCCGGGACCCTTCCGGTGGTCCCGGTACAATACCGATGACCCCGAAACTTGTCCCGATGGCCGAAACAGGACTTCCTATATATAAATCTTTACCTCCGGACCATTCCGGAACTCCTCGTGACGTCCGGGATCTCATCCGGGACTCCGAACAACATTCGGTAACCACATACAAGCTTCCTTTATAACCCTAGCGTCACCGAACCTTAAGTGTGTAGACCCTACGAGTTCGGGAGACATGCAGACATGACCGAGACGTTCTCCGGTCAATAACCAACAGCGGGATCTGGATACCCATGTTGGCTCCCACATGTTCCACGATGATCTCATCGGATGAACCACGATGTCAAGGACTTAATCAATCCCGTATTCAATTCCCTTTGTCTATCGGTATGTTACTTGCCCGAGATTCGATCGTCGGTATCCAATACCTTGTTCAATCTCGTTACCGGCAAGTCACTTTACTCGTTCCGTAACACATCATCCCGTGATCAACTCCTTGGTCACATTGCGCATATGATGATGTCCTACCGAGTGGGCCCAGAGATACCTCTCCGTTTACACGGAGTGACAAATCCCAGTCTCGATCCGCATAAAACAATAGATACTTTTGGAGATACCTGTAGTGCACCTTTATAGTCACCCAGTTACGTTGTGACGTTTGATACACCCAAAGCACTCCTACGGTATCCAGGAGTTACACGCTCTCATGGTCGAAGGAAGAAATACTTGACATTGGCAAAGCTCTAGCAAATGAACTACACGATATTTTGTGCTAGTCTTAGGATTGGGTCTTGTCCATCACATCATTCTCCTAATGATGTGATCCCGTTATCAACGACATCCAATGTCCATAGCCAGGAAACCATGACTATCTATTGATCACAACGAGCTAGTCAACTAGAGGCTCACTAGGGACATATTGTGGTCTATGTATTCACACGTGTATTACGATTTCCGGATAATACAGTTATAGCATGAATAAAAGACAATTATCATGAACAAGGAAATATAATAATAATACTTTTATTATTGCCTCTAGGGCATATTTCCAACAGTCTCCCACTTGCACTAGAGTCAATAATCTAGTTCACATCGCCATGTGATTAACACTCACAGGTCACATCGCCATGTGACTAATACCCAAGAGTTTACTAGAGTCAGTAGTCTAGTTCACATCACTATGTGATTAACACTCAATGAGTTTTATGTTTGATCATGTTGCTTGTGAGAGAGGTTTTAGTCAACGGGTCTGAACCTTTCAGATCCGTGTGTGCTTTACAAATCTCTATGTCATCTCCTAGATGCAGCTACCACGCTCTATTTGGAGCTATTCCAAACAACTGTTCTACTTGGAGCTATTCTAAATTATTGGTCCATTATATGTATCTGGTCTCTCTACTCAGAGCTATCCGGATAGGTGTCAAGCTTGCATCGTCGTAACCTTTACGACGAACTCTTTTACCACCTCCATAATCAAGAAAATTCCTTAGTCCACTAGTTACTAATGATAACTTTGACCGCTGTCCTGTGAGCCATTCTTGGATCACTCTTGTACCCCTTGACTGACTCATGGCAAGGCACACTTCAGGTGCGGTACACAGCATAGCATACTGAAGAGCCTACGTCTTAAGCATAGGGGACGACCTTCGTCCTTTCTCTCTATTCTGCCGTGGTCGAGCTTTAAGTCTTAACTTCGTACCTTACAACTCAGGCAAGAACTCCTTCTTTGAATGGTCCATCTTGAACACCTTCAAGATCATGTCAAGGTATGTGCTCATTTGAAAGTATTATTAAGCATTTTGATCTATCCTTATAGATCTTGATGCTCAATGTTCAAGTAGCTTAATCCATGCTTTCCATTGAAAAACACTTTCAAAATAACCCTATATGCTTTCCAGAAATTCTACGTCATTTCTGATCAACAATATGTCAACAACATATACTCATCAGAAATTCTATAGTGCTCCCACTCACTTCTTTGGAAATACAAGTTTCTCATAAACTTTGTACAAACCCAAAATTTTTGATCATCATCAAAGCATACATTCCAACTCCGAGATGCTCACTCCAGTCCTTAGAAGGATTGCTGGAGCTTTGCATACTTATTAGCATCTTTCGGGATTGACAAAACCTTCCGGTTGTATCACATACAACCTTTCCTCATTAAAATTGTCGAGGAAACAATGTTTTGACATCCTATCTGCAAGATTTCATAAATAATGCAGTAATCGCTAATATAATTCCAACAGACTCTTAGCATCGCTACGAGTGAGAAAATCTCATCGTAGTCAACTCCTTGAACTTGTCGGAAAACATCTTAACGACAAGTCGAGCTTTCTTAATGGTGACATTTACCATCATTGTCCGTCTTCCTTTTGAAATCCATCTGTACTCATTAGCCTTACGACCATCGAGCCGTTCTGCCAAAGTCTACACTTTGTTTTCATACATGGATCCTCTCTCGGATTTTATGGCCTCAAGCCATTTATCGGAATCCGGGCCCACCATCGCTTCTTCATAGCTCGTAGGTTCATTGTTGTCTAGCAACATGACCTTCAAGACAGGATTACGTACCACTCTGAAGTAGTACGCATCCTTGTCATCCTACGAGGTTTGGGAGTGACTTGATCCGAAGTTTCATGATCAATATCATAAGCTTCCACTTCAATTGGTGTAGGTGCCACAGGAACTACTCCCTGTGCCCTGTCACACACTAGTTGAAGAGACGGTTCAATAACCTCATCAAGTCTCCACCATCCTCCCACTCAATTCTTTTGAGAGAAACTTTTCCTCGAGAAAGGACCCGATTCTAGAAACAATCCATATTGCTTTCGGATCTGAATTAGGAGGTATACCCAACTGTTTTGGGTTTCCTATGAAGATGCATTTTATCCGCTTTGGGTTCGAGCTTATCAACCTGAAACTTTTTCATATAAGCGTCGCAGCCACAAACTTTTAAGAAACGACAACTTAGGTTTCTCTAAACCATAATTCATACGGTGTCATCTCATCGGAATTACGTGGTGCCCTATTTAAAGTGAATGTGGTTGTCTCTAATGCCTAACCCATGAACGATAGTGGTAATTCGATAAGAGACATCATGGTACGCACCATATCCAATAGGGTGCAACTATGATGTTCGGACACACCATCACATTATGGTGTTCCAGGCGGTATTAATTGCGAAACAATTTCCACAATGTCTTAATTGTGTGCCAAAACTCGTAACTTAGATATTCATCTCTATGATCATATCATAGACATTTTATCCTCTTGTCACAATGATCTGCTACTTCACTCTGAAATTACTTGAACCATTCAATAATTCAGACTTGTGTTTCATCAAGTAAATATACTCAACATTTACTCGAATCATCTGTGAAGTAAGAACATAATGATATTCACTGCATGCCTCAGCACTCATTCTACTGCACACATCAAAATGTGTTACTTCCAACAAGTTGCTATCTTCTTCCATCTTACTGAAATGAGGCTTTTCAGTCATCTTGCCCATGTGGTATGATTTGCATATCTCAAGTGATTCAAAATCAAGTGAGTCCGAACGATCCATTTGCATGGAGTTTCTTCATGCATATACACCAATAGACATGGTTCGCATGTCTCAAACTTTTCAAAAACGAGTGAGTCCAAAGATCCATCAACATGGAGCTTCTTCATGCGTTTTATACCATTATGACTTACATGGCAGTGCCACAAGTAAGTGGTACTATCATTACTATCTTATATCTTTTGGCATGAAAATGTGTATCACTACGACCGAGATTCAATAAACCATTCCTTTAGGTGCAAGACCATTGAAGGTATTATTCAAAAATAGAGTAACCATTATTCTCCTTAAATGAATAACCGTATTGCGATAGACATAATCCAATCATGTCTATGCTCAACGCAAACACCAATCTCGGTGGTAGAGGGAGCGTGCGATGCTTGATCATATCAACCTTGGAAACACTTCCAACATATATCGTCAGCTCACCTTTAGCTAGTCTCCTTTTATTCCGTAGCTTTTATTTCGAGTTACTAACACTTAGCAACCGAACCGGTATCCAATACCCTGGTGCTACTAGGAGTACTAGTAAAGTACACATTAACATAATGTATATCCAATATACTTCTATCGACCTTGCCAGCCTTCTCATCTACCAAGTATCTAGGGTAATGCTGCTCCAGTGGTTGTTCCCCTTATTACAGAAGCACTTAGTCTCGGGTTTGGGTTCAACCTTGGGTTTCTTCACTAGAGCAGCAGCTGAATTGCCGTTTCATGAAGTATCCCTTTGTTCCCTTGCCCTTCTTGAAACTAGTGGTTTCACCAACCATCAACAATTGATGCTCCTTCTTGATTTCTACTTTCGCGGTGTCAAACATCATGAATATTTCAAGGATCATCATATCTATCCCTGATATGTTATAGTTAATCACGAAGCTCTAGCAGCTTGATGGCAATGACTTTGGGGAAACATCACTATCTCATCTGGAGGATCAACTCCCACTCGATTCAAGTGATTGTTGTGCTCAGACAATCTGAGCACAAGCTCAACGATTTAGCTTTTCTCCCTTAGTTTGCAGGCTAAGAAAATCGTCGGAGGTCTTATACCTCTTGACGTGGGCACGAGCCTGAAATCCCAATTTTAGCCCTCGAAACATCTCATATGTTCCGCGACGTTTCGAAAACGTCTTTGGTGCCTCTACTTAAACCATTTAATTGAACTATCACGTAGTTATCAAAACGTGTATGTCCGATGTTCGCAACATCGACAAACGACGTTGGGGTTCAGCACACTGAGCGGTGCATTAAGGACATATGCTTTCTACTGATCGCATAATCGCTACTATCAACTTTCAACTATATTTTCTCTAGGAACATATCTAAACAGTGGAACTAAAGCGCGAGCTTACGACATAATTTGCAAAAGGTCTTTTGACTATTTCAGGATAATTAAGTTCATCTTATGAACTCCCACTTAGATAGACATCCCTCTGGTCATCTAAGTGATCACATGATCCGAGTCAACTAGGCCGTGTCCGATCATCACGTGAGACGGACTAGTCATCATCGGTGAACATCTTCATGTTGATCGTATCTACCATACGACTCATGCTCGACCTTTCGGTCTCCATGTTCCGAGGCCATGTCTGCACATGCTAGGCTCGTCAAGTTAACCCTAAGTGTTTTCGCTGTGTAAAACTGTCTTACACCCGTTGTATGTGAACGTAAGAATCCATCACACCCAATCATCACATGGTGCTTAGAAGCGACGAACCGTAGCAACGGTGCACAGTTAGGGGAGAACACTTCTTGAAATTTTGTAAGGGATCATCTTATTTACTACCGTCGTCCTAAGCAAACAAGATGCATAAACATGATAAACATCACATGCAATCAAATAGTGACATGATATGGCCAATATCATTTTTCTCCTTTTGATCTTCATCTTCGGGGCTCCATGATCATCATCGTCACCGGCACGACACCATGATCTCCATCATCATGATCTCCATCATCGTGTCTTCATGAAGTTGTCACGCCAACGACTACTTCTACTTCTATGACTAACGCGTTTAGCAATAAAGTAAAGTAGTTTACATGGCGTTCTTCAATGACACGCAGGTCATACAATAAATAAAGACAACTCCTATGGCTCCTGCCGGTTGTCATACTCATCGACATGCAAGTCGTGAATCCTATTACAAGAACATGATCAATCTCATACATCACATATCATTCATCACATTCTTCTTGGCCATATCACATCACAAAGCATACCCTGCAAAAACAAGTTAGACGTCCTCTAATTGTTGTTTGCATGTTTTACGTGGCTGCTATGGGTTTCTAGCAAGAACGTTTCTTACCTACGCAAAACCACAACGTGGTATGCCAATTGCTATTTACCCTTCATAAGGACCCTTTTCATCGAATCCGTTCCGACTAAAGTGGGAGAGACTGGCACCCGCTAGCCACCTTATGCACCAAGTGCATGTCAATCGGTGGAACCTGTCTCACGTAAGAGTACGTGTAAGGTCGGTCCGGGCCGCTTCATCCCACAATACCGTCGAAACAAGATTGGACTAGTAACGGTAAGCATATTGAACAACATCAACGCCCACAACTACTTTGTGTTCTACTCGTGCAAAGAATCTACGCAATAGACCTAGCTCATGATGCCACTGTTGGGGAACGTAGCAGAAATTCAAAATTTTCCTACGCGTCACCAAGATCTATCTATGGAGAGACCAGCAACGAGTAGAAAGAGAGTGCATCTACATACCCTTGTAGATCGCTAAGCGGAAGCGTTCAAGTGAATGGGGTTGATGGAGTCGTACTCGTCGTGATTCAAATCACTGATGATCAAGTGCCGAACGGACGACACCTCCGCGTTCAACACACGTACAGCCCGGTGACGTCTCCCACGCCTTGATCCAGCAAGGAGAGAGGGAGAGGTTGAGGAAGACTCCATCCAACAGCAGCACAATGGCGTGGTGGTGGTGGAGGAGCGTGGCAATCCCGCAGGGCTTCGCCAAGCACCATGGGAGAAGAGGAGGAGGGAGAGGGGCAGGGCTGCACCAACGAGAGATCAAATCATGTGTTATGGGCAGCCCCATGCCTCAATATATATAGGGGAAGGGGAGGGCTGCGCCCCCTTTAGGGTTTCCCACCCCAAGGGGCGGCGGCCAGCCTCCAGATGGCATCTGGTGCGGCGGCCAAGAGGGGGGGAGGAGTCCATCCTCCCCAAGGCACCTCGGAGGTGCCTTCCCCCTTGAGGACTCTTCCCTCTAGGGTTCCCTAGGCGCATGGGCCTCTTGGGGCTGGTGCCCTTGGCCCATGTAGGCCAAGGCGCACCCCCTACAGCCCATGTGGCCCCCCGGGGCAGGTGGCCCCACCCGGTGGGCCCCCGGGACCCTTCCGGTGGTCCCGGTACAATACCGATGACCCCGAAACTTGTCCCGATGGCCGAAACAGGACTTCCTATATATAAATCTTTACCTCCGGACCATTCCGGAACTCCTCGTGACGTCCGGGATCTCATTCGGGACTCCGAACAACATTCGGTAACCACATACAAGCTTCCTTTATAACCCTAGCGTCATCGAACCTTAAGTGTGTAGACCCTACGGGTTCGGGAGACATGCAGACATGACCGAGACGTTCTCCGGTCAATAACCAACATCAGGATCTGGATACCCATGTTGGCTCCCACATGTTCCACGATGATCTCATCGGATGAACCACGATGTCAAGGACTCAATCGATCCCGTATACAATTCCCTTTGTCTAGCGGTATTTTACTTGCCCGAGATTCGATCGTCGGTATACAATACCTTGTTCAATCTCGTTACCGGCAAGTCACTTTACTCGTTCCGTAACACATCATCCCGTGATCAACTCCTTGGTCACATTGCGCATATGATGATGTCCTACCGAGTGGGCCCAGAGATACCTCTCCGTTTACACGGAGTGACAAATCCTAGTCTCGATCCGCATAAAATGATAGATACTTTCGGAGATACCTGTAGTGCACCTTTATAGTCACCCAGTTACGTTGTGACGTTTGATACACCCAAAGCACTCCTACGGTATCCAGGAGTTACACGCTCTCATGGTCGAAGGAAGAGATACTTGACATTGGCAAAGCTCTAGCAAACGAACTACACGATCTTTGTGCTATGCTTAGGATTGGGTCTTGTCCATCACATCATTCTCCTAATGATGTGATCCCGTTATCAACGACATCCAATGTCCATAGCCAGGAAACCATGACTATCTTTTGATCACAACGAGCTAGTCAACTAGAGGCTCACTAGGGACATATTGTGGTCTATGTATTCACACGTGTATTACGATTTTCGGATAATACAGTTATAGCATGAATAAAAGACAATTATCATGAACAAGGAAATATAATAATAATACTTTTATTATTGCCTCTAGGGCATATTTCCAACAGTCTCCCACTTGCACTAGAGTCAATAATCTAGTTCACATCGCCATGTGATTAACACTCACAGGTCACATCGCCATGTGACTAATACCCAAGAGTTTACTAGAGTCAGTAGTCTAGTTCACATCACTATGTGATTAACACTCAATGAGTTTTATGTTTGATCATGTTGCTTGTGAGAGAGGTTTTAGTCAACAGGTCTGAACCTTTCAGATCCGTGTGTGCTTTACAAATCTCTATGTCATCTCCTAGATGCAGCTACCACGCTCTATTTGGAGCTATTCTAAACAACTGTTCTACTTGGAGCTATTCTAAATTATTGCTCCATTATATGTATCCGGTCTCTCTACTCAGAGCTATCTGGATAGGTGTCAAGCTTGCATCGTCGTAACCTTTACGACGAACTCTTTTACCACCTCCATAATCGAGAAAATTCCTTAGTCCACTAGTTACTAAGGATAACTTTGACCGCTGTCCTGTGAGCCATTCTTGGATCACTCTTGTACCCCTTGACTGACTCATGGCAAGGCACACTTCAGGTGCGGTACACAGCATAGCATACTGAAGAGCCTACGTCTTAAGCATAGGGGACGACCTTCGTCCTTTCTCTCTATTCTGCCGTGGTCGAGCTTTAAGTCTTAACTTCGTACCTTATAACTCAGGCAAGAACTCCTTCTTTGACTGGTCCATCTTGAACACCTTCAAGATCATGTCAAGGTATGTGCTCATTTGAAAGTATTATTAAGCATTTTGATCTATCCTTATAGATCTTGATGCTCAATGTTCAAGTAGCTTAATCCAGGCTTTCCATTGAAAAACACTTTCAAAATAACCCTATATGCTTTCTAGAAATTCTACATCATCTCTGATCATCAATATGTCAACAACATATACTCATCAGAAATTCTATAGTGCTCCCACTCACTTCTTTGGAAATACAAGTTTCTTATAAACTTTGTATAAATCCAAAATCTTTTATCATCAAAGCGTACATTCCAACTCCGAGATGCTTACTCCAGTCCTTAAAAGGATCGCTGGAGCTAGCATACCTTTTAGCATCCTTAGGATCGACAAAACTTTTCTGATTGTATTGCATACAACCTTTCCTTACGAAAACTAGTAAGGAAACTTGTCTTGACATCCATCTGCCAGATTTCATAAATGCAGCTAATGCTAACATGATTCCGACGGACTTTAAGCATCGCTACGAGTGAGAAAATCTCATCGTAGTCAACTCCTTGAACTTGTCGGAAAACACTTCGCCACAAGTCGAGCTTCATAGATGGTGACATTACCATCCACGCCCGTCTTCTTCTTAAAAGATCCATTTATCTCAATGGATTGCCGATCATCGGGAAAGTCCATCAAAGTCCATGCTTTGTTCTGATATATGGATACTATCTCGGATTTCATGGCTTCTAACCATTTGTCAGAATTCGGGCCCACCATCGCTTCTCCATAGCTCATAGGTTCATTGTTGTCTAGCAACATGACCTTCAAGACAGGATCACCTTACCACTCCGAAGTAGTACGTGTCCTTGTCGTCCTACGAGGTTTGGTAGTGACTTGATCCGAAGTTTCATGATCAATATCATAAGCTTCCACTTCAATTGGTGTAGGTGCCACAGGAACAACTTCCTGTGCCCTGCCACACACTAGTTGAAGAGACGGTTCAATAACCTCATCAAGTCTCCACCATCCTCCCACTCAACTCTTTCGAGAGAAACCTTTCCTCGAGAAAGGACCCGATTCAAGAAACAATCCATATTGCTTTCGGATCTGAATTAGGAGGTATACCCAACTGTTTTGGGTTTCCTATGAAGATGCATTTTATCCGCTTTGGGTTCGAGCTTATCAACCTGAAACTTTTTCATATAAGCGTCGCAGCCCCAAACTTTTAAGAAACGACAACTTAGGTTTCTCTAAACCATAATTCATACGGTGTCATCTCAACGGAATTACGTGGTGCCCTATTTAAAGTGAATGTGGTTGTCTCTAATGCCTAACCCATGAACAATAGTGGTAATTCGATAAGAGACATCATGGTACGCACCATATCCAATAGGGTGCAACTATGATGTTTGGACACACCATCATACTATGGTGTTCCAGGCGGTATTAATTATGAAACAATTTCCACAATGTCTTAATTGTGTGCCAAAACTCGTAACTCAGATATTCATCTCTATGATCGTATCATAGACATTTTATCCTCTTGTCACAATGATCTTCTACTTCACTCTGAAATTACTTGAACCATTCAATAATTCAGACTTGTGTTTCATCAAGTAAATATTCTCAACATCTACTCGAATCATCTATGAAGTAAGATCATAACGATATTCACTGCACGCCTCAGCACTCATTGGACTACACACATCAAAATGTGTTACTTCCAACAAGTTGGTATCTTGTTCCATCTTACTGAAACCGAGGCTTTTCAGTCATCTTGCCCATGTGGTATGATTTGCATATCTCAAGTGATTCAAAATCAAGTGAGTTCAAACGGTCCATTTGCATGGAGTTTCTTCATGCATATACACCAATAGACATGGTTCGCATGTCTCACACTTTTCAAAAACGAGTGAGTCCAAAGATCCATCAACATGGAGCTTCTTCATGCGTTTTATACCAATATGACTTACATGGTAGTGCCACAAGCAAGTGGTACTATCATTACTATCTTATATCTTTTGGCATGAAAATGTGTATCACTACGATCGAGATTCAATGAACCATTCAGGTTTAATACTAATCTTGATGGTAGAGGGAGCGTGCGATGTTTGATCACATCAAACTTGGAAACACTTCCAACATATATCGTCAGCTCACCTTTAGCTAGTCTTCGTTTATTCCGTAGCTTTTATTTCGAGTTACTAACACTTAGCAACCGAACTGGTATCTTATACCCTGGTGCTACTAGGAATACTAGTAAAGTACACATTAACATAATGTATATCCAATATACTTCTATCGACCTTGCCAGCCTTCTCATCTACCAAGTATCTAGGGTAATTCTGCTCTAGTGACTGTTCCCCTTATTACAGAAGCACTTAGTCTCGGGTTTGGGTTCAACCTTGGGTTTCTTCACTAGAGCAGCAGCTGATTTGCCGTTTCATGAAGTATCCCTTCTTGCCCTTGCCCTTCTTGAAACTAGTGGTTTCACCAACCATCAACAATTGATGCTCCTTCTTGATTTCTACTTTCGCGGTGTCAAAACATCGCGAATACCTCAAGGATCATCATATCTATCCCTGATATGTTATAGTTCATCATGAAGCTCTAGCAGCTTGGTGGCACTGACTTGGGAGAAACATCACTATCTCATCTGGAAGATCAACTCCCACTTGATTCAAGTGATTGTTGCACTCAGACAATCTGAGCACAAGCTCAACAATTGAGCTTCTCTCCTTAGTTTGCAGGCTAAGAAAATCGTCGGAGGTCTCATACCTCTTGACGTGGGCACGAGCCTGAAATCCCAATTTCAGCCCTCGAAACATCTCATATGTTCCGCGACGTTTTGAAAAACGTCTTTGGTGCCTCTACTCTAAACCATTTAACTGAACTATCACGTAGTTATCAAAACGTGTATGTTCGATGTTCGAAACATCCACAAACGACGTTTGGGGTTCAGCACACTGAGCGGTGCATTAAGGACATAAGCTTTCTACTGATCGCATAATTGCTACTATCAACTTTCAACTATAATTTCTCTAGGAACATATCTAAAACAGTAGAACTATAGCGTGAACTACGACATAATTTGCAAAAGGTCTTTTGACTATGTTCAGGATAATTAAGTTCATCTTATGAACTCCCACTCAGATAGACATCCCTCTGGTCATCTAAGTGATTACATGATCCGAGTCAACTAGGCCGTGTCCGATCATCACGTGAGACGGACTAGTCATCATCGGTGAACATCTTCATGTTGATCGTATCTACTATACGACTCATGCTCGACCTTTCGGTCTCCGTGTTCCGAGGCCATGTCTGCACATGCTAGGCTCGTCAAGTTAACCCTAAGTGTTTTCGCTGTGTAAAACTGTCTTACACCCGTTGTATGTGAACGTAAGAATCCATCACACCCGATCATCACGTGGTGCTTAGAAGCGACGAACTGTAGCAACGGTGCACAGTTAGGGGAGAACACTTCTTGAAATTTTGTAAGGGATCATCTTATTTACTACCGTCGTCCTAAGTAAACAAGATGCATAAACATGATAAACATCACATGCAATCAAATAGTGACATAATATGGCCAATATCATTTTGCTCCTTTTGATCTTCATCTTCGGGGCTCCATGATCATCATCGTCACCGGCATGACACCATGATCTCCATCATCATTATCTCCATCATCGTGTCTTCATGAAGTTGTCACGCCAACGACTACTTCTACTTCTATGGCTAACGCGTTTAGCAATAAAGTAAAGTAAGTTACATGGCGTTCTTCAATGACACGCAGGTCATACAAAAATAAAGACAACTCCTATGGCTCCTGCCGGTTGTCATACTCATCGACATGCAAGTCGTGATTCCTATTACAAGAACATGATCAATCTCATACATCACATATATCATTCATCACATCCTTTTGGCCATATCACATCACATAGCATACCCTGCAAAAACAAGTTAGACGTCCTCTAATTGTTGTTGCATGTTTTACGTGGCTGCTATGGGTTTCTAGCAAGAACGTTTCTTACCTACGCAAGACCACAACGTGATATGCCAATTGCTATTTACCCTTCATAAGGACCCTTTTCATCGAATCCGTTCCGACTAAAGTGGGAGAGACTAGCACCCGCTAGCCACCTTATGCACCAAGTGCATGTCAATCGGTGGAACCTGTCTCACGTAAGAGTACGTGTAAGGTCGGTCCGGGCCGCTTCATCCCACAATACCGTCGAAACAAGATTGGACTAGTAACGGTAAGCATATTGAACAACATCAACGCCCACAACTACTTTGTGTTCTACTCGTGCAAAGAATCTACGCAATAGACCTAGCTCATGATGCCACTGTTGGGGAACGTAGCAGAAATTCAAAATTTTCCTACGCGTCACCAAGATCTATCTATGGAGAGACCAGCAACGAGGGGAAGGAGAGTGCATCTACATACCCTTGTAGATCGCTAAGCGGAAGCGTTCAAGTGAACGGGGTTGATGGAGTCGTACTCGTCGTGATTCAGATCACCGATGATCAAGTGCCGAACGCACGGCACCTCCGCGTTCAACACACGTACAGCCCGGTGACGTCTCCCACGCCTTGATCCAGCAAGGAGAGAGGGAGAGGTTGAGGAAGACTCCATCCAGCAGCAGCACAACGGCGTGGTGGTGATGGAGGAGCGTGGCAATCCTGCAGGGCTTCGCCAAGCACCTACGGGAGAGGAGGAGGTGTCACGGGAGGGACGGAGGCGCCAAGGGCTCAGGTATGGATGCCCTCCCTCCCCTCCACTATATATAGGGGCAAGGGAGAGGGGGGAGGCGCAGCCTTGCCCCTTACTCCAAGAAAGGGGTGCGGCTAAGAGGGGGGGAGGAGTCCATCCTCCCCAAGGCACCTCGGAGGTGCCTTCCCCCTTGAGGACTCTTCCCTCTAGGGTTCCCTAGGCGCATGGGCCTCTTGGGGCTGGTGCCCTTGGCCCATGTAGGCCAAGGCGCACCCCCTACAGCCCATGTGGCCCCCCGGGGCAGGTGGCCCCACCCGGTGGGCCCCCGGGACCCTTCCGGTGGTCCCGGTACAATACCGATGACCACGAAACTTGTCCCGATGGCCGAAACAGGACTTCCTATATATAAATCTTTACCTCCGGACCATTCCGGAACTCCTCGTGACGTCCGGGATCTCATCCGGGACTCCGAACAACATTCGGTAACCACATACAAGCTTCCTTTATAACCCTAGCGTCATCGAACCTTAAGTGTGTAGACCCTACGGGTTCGGGAGACATGCAGACATGACCGAGACGTTCTCCGGTCAATAACCAACAGCGGGATCTGGATACCCATGTTGGCTCCCACATGTTCCACGATGATCTCATCGGATGAACCACGATGTCAAGGACTCAATCGATCCCGTATACAATTCCCTTTGTCTAGCGGTATTTTACTTGCCCGAGATTCGATCGTCGGTATCCTTATACCTTGTTCAATCTCGTTACCGGCAAGTCACTTTACTCGTTCCGTAACACATCATCCCGTGATCAACTCCTTGGTCACATTGCGCATATGATGATGTCCTACCGAGTGGGCCCAGAGATACCTCTCCGTTTACACGGAGTGACAAATCCCAGTCTCGATCCGCATAAAACAATAGATACTTTCGGAGATACCTGTAGTGCACCTTTATAGTCACCCAGTTACGTTGTGACGTTTGATACACCCAAAGCACTCCTACGGTATCCAGGAGTTACACGCTCTCATGGTCGAAGGAAGAGATACTTGACATTGGCAAAGCTCTAGCAAATGAACTACACGATCTTTGTGCTATGCTTAGGATTGGGTCTTGTCCATCACATCATTCTCCTAATGATGTGATCCCGTTATCAACGACATCCAATGTCCATAGCCAGGAAACCATGACTATCTTTTGATCACAACGAGCTAGTCAACTAGAGGCTCACTAGGGACATATTGTGGTCTATGTATTCACACGTGTATTACGATTTTCGGATAATACAGTTATAGCATGAATAAAAGACAATTATCATGAACAAGGAAATATAATAATAATACTTTTATTATTGCCTCTAGGGCATATTTCCAACATATGGAAGGGCTGAATGAGGAGATGAGCATGCAGTTGATGGTAGAAACCTTCAACAACTACCAGGAGTTGGTAGATAATGCTCTTATGATTGAAGGGAAACAGCAGCAGATTGAGAGCCGCAAGAGAAAGTATGGACAAGGGAAGTATAACTCAGGAGCTCAGCAGAAGCCTCGCCTAGCCCCGAACTCGGGAGGACTTGTTCACAACCATGGAGGTCACAACCACACTGGAGGAGGATCACATAACCACAGTGGTGCTAAGAATGGGAATGGGAACGGAGCTAACAACAATCAGAACCGCTCCAACCCGTCCACTCCCGCCAAAAGAGACTTAAGTCATGTTACCTGTTTTAAGTGCGGGAAGACATGGCACTATGCCAATGATTGCCCCGAAGGAAGGAATGGAAACGGAAATGGAAGTGCTGGGAAGAAGCCCAATTCATTCAACAAAGGACAAGTGAACCACGTTAACGTGGAGGAGGTTGAAGAGCAGCCAGACGCGGTAATAGGTAAGTTTTTGGGTAAGTCATTTACCACTCTTGTTCTTTTCGATACTGGTGCATCGCATTCATACATATCAAGGGGATTCGTGGATAAGTTTAAACTACCAACCCAAACCCTTAGGACCCCTCTTTTAGTGAGTTCACCCGGAGCAGAATATATGGCTAGCCGATGGTGTGATCAAATACCCTTAACCATTGGCACACATGTGTTTCCGTCCGACCTAATTATCTTGGAGTCGCAAGGATTGGATGTGATATTGGGTATGGACTGGATGTCAAAGTATGGAGGAAGCATTGACTGTGCGAGTAAGTCGATTTATCTCACCACCCCGGAGGGAAAAAGGATTAAGTATGTGTCTAGGCATGTGCCAAAAAGGAGCCAAGTGAATGCCCTTACGGGAGTTGTTCAGGAGGAAGTGCCGGTAGTAAAGGATTACCCGGATGTTTTTCCCAGAGGAGTTACCAGGCATGCCACCGGACAGAGACATTGAGTTTTTGATAGAGCTGTTGCCAGGTACAGGACCAATATCCAAGAGACCCTATCAGATGCCCGCAAATGATCTGAAAGAAAATTAAGAAACAAATCAAGGAGTTATTGGAGAAAGGATACATCCAAAGAAGTGCATCACCTTGGGGAGCCCCAGTACTTTTGGTTGAGAAGAAGGATAAATCCCTAAGGATGGTTGTTGATTATCGAGCCTTGAATGAAGTGACGATAAAGAACAAGTACCCACTACCGATGATCAACGATCTGTTTGATCAGTTGCAAGGAGCTAAAGTGTTCTCAAAGATCGATTTACGATCAGGGTATCATCAGTTGAAGATACGAGAGAAGGACATACCAAAGACAGCGTTCACAACGCGATATGGATTATACAAGTACACGGTCATGTCGTTTGGACTGACTAACGCCCCTGCCTATTTCATGAGCATGATGAACAAGGTGTTCATGGAGTATTTGGACAAGTTTGTTGTGGTATTTATTGATGATATCATGGTATACTCGAAGAACGAGGAGGAGCACAAAGAGCAATTGCGTTTAGTTCTCGAGAAGCTCAGGGAACACCAGTTGTATGCTAAGTTTAGCAAATGCGAGTTTTGGCTGAAGGAAGTCGGATTCCTTGGACATGTTATATCAGGAGAAGGTATAGCAGTAGACCCCAGCAAGGTTCAGTCAGTCGCTGAATGGTTGGCACCCACCTCAGTTAGCGAGATCCACAGTTTTCTTGGACTCGCAAGATACTACCGGAGATTCATTGAGAATTTTTCCAAGATTACAAAACCAATGACTGAACTGTTGAAGAAGGATACCAAGTTTAAATGGATAGAAGATTGTGAAGCAAGTTTCCAGGAGTTGAAGAAACGTTTGACTACAGCCTCAGTGCTAGTACTGCCAGATATACATAAGGAGTACCAAGTGTATTGCGACGCCTCTCGCTTAGGACTTGGATGTGTGCTTATGCAGGACAGAAGAGTTGTTTTGTATGCCTCACGACAACTAAAACCTCATGAGTTGAATTATGCTACGCATGATTTGGAGCTAGCAGCCGTAGTGCATGCGTTGAAGACTTGGAGACATTACCTTATTGGAAACCGTTGTGATGTGTACACGGATCACAAGAGTTTGAAGTACATCTTCACCCAGAAGGAGTTGAACCTTAGGCAGAGGAGATGGTTGGAGCTTATAAAGGATTGTGACATGAAGCTACACTATCATCTAGGAAAGGCCAATGTCGTAGCAGACACATCGGAAGAGTTATGCTAATATCCTTGAAAGTAAAGGACTGTCGAAGGAATTAGCAAAGGGCATCATGGAACTTCGATTAGAGATTGTACCTAGAAGGTTCATTGCCACAATGGAGGTTCAGTCGACATTGCTGGACAAGATTCGGGAAGCTCAGAAAGATGATAAAGAGATTGCCAAGATAAAGGAGAAGATGGGCAAAGGAAAGGCCAAAGGTTTTCGTGAAGATGAGCACGATACCCTATGGTTTGAGGACCGAGTTTATGTGCCCAGCAACCAGGAGATCAGGAAGTTAATACTTCAAGAGGCCCATGACTCACCATACTCGATACACCCAGGGAGCACCAAGATGTATTTGGATTTGAAGGAACGTTTCTGGTGGACTGGTATGAAGAAGGATATTGCCGAGTATGTAGCCGTATGTGATGTATGTCAGAGAGTTAAGGCAGAACATCAGAAGCCAGCAAGACTGTTACAGTCTATCCGATACCCGAATGAAAGTGGGATAAACTTGGCATGGACTTTATCACCGGATTACCCAGGACTAAAGCAGGATATGATTCCATATGGGTAGTAGTTGATCGTTTGACCAAAGTAGCTCACTTCATAACAGTGAAAACCACCTATACAAGTGCAAAGTTGGCCAAGATCTATATGTCCAGGATCGTATGTCTGCATGGAGTTCCGAGGACCATCGTATCGGATCGAGGAACACAGTTTACTTCAAAGTTTTGGCATCAGTTACACCAGACTCTGGGAACGAGATTGGAGTTCAGTACAGCGTTTCACCCGCAGACAGATGGACAGGCTGAGAGAGTCAATCAAATTTTGGAGGACATGTTGAGAGCCTGTGCGCTAGATTATGGATCTAGTTGGGATGACAATTTGCCGTATGCAGAGTTCTCATACAACAATAGCTACCAAGCCAGTTTGAAGATGGCACCGTTTGAAGCCCTGTATGGACGCAGGTACAAAACACCGTTGATGTGGGATGAGGTAGGAGACCGACAGTTGTTTGGACCATACCTGATTAAAGAATCTGAGGAGAAGGTAAAATTGATCCGAGACCGACTGAAAATTGCTCAGTCCAGGCAGAAGAGTTATGCAGACTCAAAACGCAAGGAGGTAACCTACGAAATTGGAGATAGAGCATATCTGCGAGTATTGCCCTTGCGAGGAGTGAAACGTTTTGGAGTTAAAGGAAAGTTAGCCCCGAGATTTGTAGGACCGTATCGCATTTTCAAACGGATGGGAGAAGTTGCCTACAAGTTGGAGTTACCTGAGGGATTGTCAGGAGTCCATGATGTGTTCCACGTTTCACAACTGAAGAAGTGTCATGCTGAGATGGCAAATATACCATTAAGAGATACAGTACCCTTGGAGGTGATTCAGTTGGACAGTGATTTGACTTACGAGGAGAAGCCAGTTAAGATTCTTGAGTTTGCCAGCAGAGTCACCCGCAGTAAGGTTATCAAGTTTTGCAAAGTTCAGTGGAGCCACCATACCGAGGATGAAGCTACCTGGGAATGAGAGGACAATCTCCGCAAGGACCACCCATACCTATTTTCTAGCCAACCCGAATCTCGAGGGCGAGATTCATCTTAAGGGGGGTAGGTTTGTAACATCCCAAATTTTCAATTTGGAATGTTATACATAGATCATCCATGCATATCATGATTTATAGCATTTCCATTCCGCAATCCTCAAAATCCTAAGCAACTCAAGAACCCACGGAGAGAGTTGGGGATTTTCCGGTTTTCATATTTGATTTTTATCAAATAATGAAATGAGGATTTTGATTTTTAATAATTTTTCTCTCCGAGAAATATTTCATATTAAATCAAATGAGTGGAGATAATATGACTTCTCCAAGATAATTGAAATATCGGAGGAAAAATATTAAAATCATTTATTGGATTTTATTTGGTTTTATTCGGATTTTATTTGCATTAGAAAAATTGCATGTTTTCGAAATTTCATTTTAGGGCCAAGAAAATGTTCAACTCATCCTAAATATTTTATTTAGACGGTGAAAATTTGTTTTGGCATTTTTTAGGTTTTTATTTATTTTTTTCTAGGATTTTATTTCGGTCGGCGAAGTTTTAAAAAAAAGGGGGTTCCCGCGCCGACTGGGCCTAAGGCCCAGCCGCGCCAGGCCACCGCCGCCGCCGCCACTCGGACCGGAGTCCGAGTTGGAATCCGCCTCCGCCGCGCCTTGCCCCCTCCTCCAAGTTGCTGCCCCATTATATACGCCGCCACCCCGCCCCCAACACCACACCACCACCGCCGCCGCCCGCGCCATGCCAAGCCGCCACCGCCGCTTGCCGTCGTCGTCGCTGCCGCCTGCCGCCGCCACCGCCGCAGCTCGCGCCGCCGCCCGCCGCTGCCTCGCCTCGCCGGACCTCTCGCCAGAGGTAGCCACCGCGCCCCGCCGCCGGTTTTTTATAAAGACAGTTCGTTTTTTTAGAAACGCTAGATCCGTTTTTTTCGGATTCACCGGTTTTTTTTTGGTTCTTCTAATTAGCGGACGTTCGTCCGAACGTTCGTTTTAACGAACGGTTCCTCGCCCGTTAGTTACAACTAACGAACGCTCGTTCGTTAGTCTGTTCGTGAGTTTTCTTTTATCGGATTTATTCCGTGATTTTCTCTGATCGCGATTTCTGATCCGATCTTAGATTCTGTTTATCTTTTCGCTCGTTTATCGGAATCATGCGATTCAAGCGCATGGAGTTTCGTCTCGAAACCCTCTTTCCGTTTAACCAACTCAAACAAGTTTTCTCTACTATAAAATTTGATCTAGTTTCAGATTAGTAAACGAAGCTTCTTTCTTTCGCCGTCTGAGTTTCGTTGCTTCGTTTGATTTGATTCTTTTTGCGTACCAGAGTTCCTAAGTTGAACTTTCTGGTCAACCTCTCTTATTTGAGTTTTGCTTGTGCTTCGTTGCTTGTTACTTATGTATGTTATTGTTTGCTTGTGATAGAATTCTCGGAGTGCGAAGCGTGTTACTACGAGTCTCTAGGATTCGCGGATCGTCAGCAAGGCAAGTAACACTTTGATCATATCCTATTATTACCCAGTTTTTATGCATTAGTTCCAATCCTCAAACATTGCATGATTAAGATGTCATTAACTTCTGGGTTGGGAAGTAGTTGCTGAGGTAGAACCTATTGCCCTGTTATATTCAAACCCTTGGGAGTTACTTCTACGTATTGCTTATATTGCTATGCTATGCTCGTAGACGTGGTTTGGGTTTGAGTGAAATTCATGTCAAATGTGAGATTGTTAATTAATGGTTCAACTTAAGGTGGCAACTTAATCAAACAACTGGGTGGATTGAGGCACCTGGGGAACCCAGTGTTGTCTGTATTTTTTTTGGAAATCCCGGGGTACCCGTGTGATCTTCCTATGGACCGCCACCCAGGCTCAAAGGGAACTGAGATGATTCATGCTAGAAACTTCCGTGTGCAGCCACAAGCTATTATGGGCTCTAGCATAGTTGAGTAAGTTACATGAAGCTCTTAATGAAGGAAATATGCCCTAGAGGCAATAATAAAGTTATTATTTATTTCCTTATATCATGATAAATGTTTATTATTCATGCTAGAATTGTATTAACCGGAAACATAATACATGTGTGAATACATAGACAAATAGAGTGTCACTAGTATGTCTCTACTAGACTAGCTCGTTAATCAAAGATGGTTATGTTTCCTAACCATGGACAAAGAGTTGTTATTTGATTAACGGGATCACATCATTAGGTGAATGATCTGATTGACATGACCCATTCCATTAGCTTAGCACCCGATCGTTTAGTATGTTGCTATTGCTTTCTTCATGACTTATACATGTTCCTATGACTATGAGATTATGCAACTCCCGTTTACCGGAGGAACACTTTGTGTGCTACCAAACATCACAACGTAACTGGGTGATTATAAAGGTGCTCTACAGGTGTCTCCAAAGGTACATGTTGGGTTGGCGTATTTCGAGATTAGGATTTGTCACTCCGATTGTAGGAGAGGTATCTCTGGGCCCTCTCGGTAATACACATCACATAAGCCTTGCAAGCATTGCAACTAATGAGTTAGTTGTGAGATGATGTATTACGGAACGAGTAAAGAGACTTGCCGGTAACGAGATTGAACTAGGTATTGAGATACCGATGATCGAATCTCGGGCAAGTAACATACCGGTGACAAAGGGAACAACGTATGTTGTTATGCGGTCTGACCGATAAAAGATCTTCGTAGAATATGTAGGAGCCAATATGAGCATCCAGGTTCCGCTATTGGTTATTGACCGGAGACTTGTCTTGGTCATGTCTACATTGTTCTCGAACCCGTAGGGTCCGCACGCTTAAGGTTTCGATGACAGTTATATTATGAGTTTATGAGTTTTGATGTACCGAAGGAGTTCGGAGTCCCGGATGGGATCGGGGACATGACGAGGAGTCTCGAAATGGTCGAGACGTAAAGATTCATATATTGGATGATATGGTTAGGCCAAGGGGTCAAGCCCATGAGGCTTTAGGTCGATGCAAAAGGAGTTTTGCGGAGGCCAGGGGGCCAAACGCCGGAGACCCTGGCGTCTGGCCCTGGGCCAGACGCCGAGGCCCATGGCGTCTGGGCCAGACACCAAGGATTGTGGCGTTTGGTCCTGGAGTCCGAGTGGGACTCTTGCCTTTCGGGCAAAACCGACTTTGAGGAGGCTTTTGCTCCAAGTTTGGACCCCGGGGCTCAACATATAAATAGAGGGGCAGGGCTAGCACCAAAGAGACAACAAGTTGATCCACGTGATCCATTCCTTAGCCGTGTGCGGTGCCCCAGCCACCATAATCCTCGATAATACTGTAGCGGAGTTTAGGCGAAGCCCTGCTGCTGTAGTACATCAAGATTGTCCCCACGCCGTCGTGCTGACGGAACTCTTCCCCGACACTTTGCTGGATCGGAGTCCGGGGATCGTCATCGAGCTGAACGTGTGCTCGAACTCGGAGGTGCCGTAGTTTCGGTGCTTGATCGGTCGGATCGGGAAGACGTACGACTACTTCCTCTATGTTGCGTCAATGCTTCCGCAGTCGGTCTGCGTGGGTACGTAGACAACACTCTCCCCTCTCGTTGCTATGCATCACATGATCTTGCGTGTGCGTAGGAATTTTTTTGAAATTACTACGAAACCCAACAGTGGCATCCGAGTCTAGGTTATTTATGTTGATGTTATATGCATGAGTAGAACACAAGTGAGTTGTGGGCGATATAAGTCATACTGCCTACCAGCATGTCATACTTTGGTTCGGCGGCATTGTTGGACGAGATGACCCGGACCAACATTACGCGTACGCTTACGCGAGACCGGTTCCCCCGACGTGCTTTGCACATAGGTGGCTTGCGGGCAACTGTCTCTCCAACTTTAATTGAACCGAGTATGGCTACGCCCGGTCCTTGCGAAGGTTAAAACGGAGTCTATTTGACAAACTATCGTTGTGGTTTTGATGCGTAGGTGAGATTGGTTCTTGCTTAAGCCCGTAGCAGCCACGTACAACTTGCAACAACAAAGTAGAGGACGTCTAACTTGTTTTTGCAGGGCATGTTGTGGTGTGATATGGTCAAGGCATGATGATAAATTTTATTGTATGAGATGATCATGTTTTGTAACCGAGTTATCGGCAACTGGCAGGAGCCTTATGGTTGTCGTTTTATTGTATGCAATGCAATCGTGATGTAATGCTTTACTTTATTACTAAACGGTAGTGATAGTCGTGGAAGCATAAGATTGGCGAGACGACAACGATGCTACGATGGAGATCAAGGTGTCGTGCCGGTGACGATGGTGATCACGACGGTGCTTCGGAGATGGAGATCACAAGCACAAGATGATGATGGCCATATCATATCGCTTATATTGATTGCATGTGATGTTTATCCTTTTATGCATCTTATCTTGCTTTGATTGACGGTAGCATTATAAGATGATCTCTCACTAAATTATCAAGAAGTGTTCTCCCTGAGTATGCACCGTTGCGAAAGTTCTTCGTGCTGAGACACCACGTGATGATCGGGTGTGATAGGTTCTACGTGTTGGGGAACGTAGCAGAAATTCAAAAAATTTCCTACGAATCACCAAGATCTATCTATGGAGAGACCAGCAACGAGTAGAAAGGAGAGTGCATCTACATACCCTTGTAGATTGCTAAGCGGAAGCGTTCAAGTGAACGGGGTTGATGGAGTCGTACTCGTCGTGATTCAGATCACCGATGATCCTAGTGCCGAACGGACGGCACCTCCGCGTTCAACACACGTACAGCTCGACGATGTCTCCCACGCCTTGATCCAGCAAGGAGAGAGGGAGAGGTTGAGGAAGACTCCATCCAGCAGCAGCACAACGGCGTGGTGGTGATGGAGGAGCGTGGCAATCCTGCAGGGCTTCGCCAAGCACCTACGGGAGAGGAGGAGGTGTCACGGGAGGGAGGGAGGCGCCAAGGGCTCAGGTATGGATGCCCTCCCTCCCCTCCACTATATATAGGGGCAGGGGAGAGGTGGAAGGCACAGCCTTGCCCCTTCCTCCAAGGAAGGGGTGCGGCTAAGAGGGGGGGAGGAGTCCATCCTCCCCAAGGCACCTCGGAGGTGCCTTCCCCCTTTAGGACTCTCCCCTTTTTCCTATATCTTGGCGCATGGGCCTCTAGGGGCTGGTGCCCTTGGCCCATGTAGGCCAAGGCGCACCCCCTACAGCCCATGTGGCCCCCCGGGGCAGGTGGCCCCACCCGGTGGGCCCCCGGGACCCTTCCGGTGGTCCCGGTACAATACCGATGACCCCGAAACTTGTCCCGATGGCCGAAACAGGACTTCCTATATACAAATCTTTACCTCCGGACCATTCCGGAACTCATCGTGACGTCCGGGATCTCATCCGGGACTCCGAACAACATTCGGTAACCACATACAAACTTCCTTTATAACCCTAGCGTCATCGAACCTTAAGTGTGTAGACCCTACGAGTTTGGGAGACATGTAGTCATGACCGAGATGTTCTCCGGTCAATAACCAACAGCGGGATCTGGATACCCATGTTGGCTCCCACATGTTCCACGATGATCTCATCGGATGAACCACGATGTCAAGGACTCAATCAATCCCGTATACAATTCCCTTTGTCTAGCGGTATGGTACTTGCCCGAGATTCGATCGTCGGTATACCGATACCTTGTTCAATCTTGTTACCGGCAAGTCTCTTTACTCGTTCCGTAACACATCATCCCGTGATCAACCCCTTGGTCACATTGTGCACATTATGATGATGTCCTACCGAGTGGGCCCAGAGATACCTCTCCGTTTACACGGAGTGACAAAATCCCAATCTCGATTCGTGCCAACCCAACAGACACTTTCAGAGATACCCGGAGTGTACCTTTATAGCCACCCAGTTACGTTGTGACGTTTGGCACACCCAAAGCACTCCTACGGTATCCGGGAGTTGCACAATCTCATGGTCTAAGGAAATGATACTTGACATTAGAAAAGCTTTAGCATACGAACTACATGATCTTGTGCTAGGCTTAGGATTGGGTCTTGTCCATCACATCATTCTCCTAATGATGTGATCCCGTTATCAACGACATCCAATGTCCATGGTCAGGAAACCGTAACCATCTATTGATTAACGAGCTAGTCAACTAGAGGCTTACTAGGGACATGGTGTTGTCTATGTATCCACACATGTATCTGAGTTTCCTATCAATACAATTATAGCATGGATAATAAACGATTATCATGAACAAGGAAATATAATAATAATCAATTTATTATTGCCTCTAGGGCATATTTCCAACAGTCTCCCACTTGCACTAGAGTCAATAATCTAGTTCACATCGATATGTGATTAACACTCAAGGTCACATCCCTATGTGACTAACACCCAAAGAGTTTACTAGAGTCAATAATCTAGTTCACATTTACCATGTGATTAACACTCGATGAGTTCTGGGTTTGATCATGTTATGCTTGTGAGAGAGGTTATAGTCAACGGGTCTGAACCTTTCAGATCCGTGTGTGCTTTACAAATCTCTATGTCATCTCCTAGATGCAGCTACCACGTTCTATTTGGAGCTATTCCAAATAACTGTTCTACTTGGAGCTATTCTAAATTGTTGATCCATTATACGTATCCGGTATCTCTACTCGGAGCTATCCGGATAGGTGTTAAGCTTGCATCGACGTAACCCTTTACGACGAACTCTTTTACCACCTCCATAATTGAGAAAATTCCTTAGTCCACTAGTTACTAAGGATAACTTTGACCGCTGTCCTGCGATCCATTCTTGGATCACTCTTGTACCCCTTGACTGACTCATGGTAAAGCACACTTCAGGTGCGGTATACAGCATAGCATACTGTAGAGCCTATGTCTTAAGCATAGGGGACGACCTTCGTTCCTTTCTCTCTATTCTGCCATGGTCGAGCTTTAAGTCTTAACTTCATACCTTACAACTCAGGCAAGAACTCCTTCTTTGACTGATCCATCTTGAACACCTTCAAGATCACGTCAAGGCATGTGCTCATTTGAAAGTACTATTAAGCGTTTTGATCTATCCTTATAGATCTTGATGCTCAATGTTCAAGTAGCTTAATCTAGGTTTTCCATTGAAAACACTTTCCAAATAACCCTATATGCTTTCCAGAAATTCTACATCATTTCTGATCATTAATATGTCAACAACATATACTCATCAGAAATTCTATAGTGCTCCCACTCACTTCTTTGGAAATACAAGTTTCTCATAAACTTTGTATACACCCAAAATCTTTGATCATCATCAAAGCATACATTCCAACTCCGAGATGCTCACTCCAGTCCTCAGAAGGATTGCTGGAGCTTTGCATACTTATTAGCATATTTCAGGATAGACAAAACCTTCCGGTTGTATCACATACAACCTTTCCTCAAGAATCGTCGAGGAAACAATGTTTTGACATCCCATCTGCAAGATTTCATAAATAATGCAGTAATTGCTAATATAATTCCAACAGACTCTTAGCATCGCTACGAGTGAGAAAGTCTCATCGTAGTCAACTCCTTGAACTTGTCGAAAAACATCTTAACGACAAGTTGAGCTTTCTTAATGGTGACACTTACCATCATTGTCTGTCTTCCTTTCAAAATCCATATGTACCTAACAGCCTTACGACCATCAAGTAGTTCTTCCAAAGTCTACACTTTGTTTTCATACATGGATCCTCTCTCGGGTTTTATGGCCTTGAGCCATTTATCGGAATCCGGGCCCACCATCGCTTCTCCATAGCTCGTAGGTTCATTGTTGTCTAGCAACATGACTTCCAAGACAGGATTACTGTACCACTCTGAAGTAGTACGTATCCTTGTCACCCTACGAGGTTCGGTAGTGACTTGATCCGAAACTTCATGATCACTATCATAAGCTTCCACTTCAGTTGGTGTACGTGCCACAGGAACAACTTCCTGCGCTCTGCTACACACTTGTTGAAGTGACGGTTCAATAACCTCATCAAGTCTCCACCATCCTCCCACTCAACTTTTCGAGAGAAACCTTTCCTCGAGAAAGGACCCGATTCTAGAAACAATTCATATTGCTTTTGGATCTGAATTAGGAGGTATACCCAACTGTTTTGGGTGTCCTATGAAGATGTATTTTATCCGCTTTGGGTTCGAGCTTATCAATCCTGAAACTTTTTCACATAAGCTTCACAGCCCCAAACCTTTAAGAAACGACAACTTAGGTTTCTCCAAACGGTGTCGTCTCAACGGAATTACGTGGTGCCCTATTTAAAGTGAATGTGGTTGTCTCTAATGCCTAACCCATGAACGATAGTGGTAACTTGATAAGAGACATCATGGTATGCACCATATCCAATAGGGTGCAACTATGACGTTTGGACACACCATCACACTATGGTGTTCCAGGCTGTATCAGTTGTGAAACAATTTCCACAATGTCTTAATTCTGTGCCAAACTCGTGATTCAGATATTCATCTCTATGATCATATCATAGATCTTTTATCCTCTTGTCACGACGATCTTTCAACTTCACACTGAAATTACTTGAACCTTTCAATAATTCAGACTCGTGATTCATCAAGTAAATATACTCAACATCTACTCGAATCATCTGTGAAGTAAGAACATAACGATATTCACTGCATGCCTCAGCACTCATTGGACTGCACACATCAAAATGTGTTACTTCCAACAAGTTGCTATCTTGTTCCATCTTACTGAAAACGAGGTTTTTTAGTCATCTTGCCCATGTGGTATGATTTGCATGTCCCAAGTGATTCAAAATCAAGTGAGTCAAAACGGTCCATTTGCATGGAGTTTCTTCATGCATATACACCAATAGACATGGTTCGCATGTCTCAAACTTTTCAAAACCGAGTGAGCCCAAAGATCCATCAGTATGGAGCTTCTTCATGCGTTTTATACCGATATGACTTACGTGGCAGTGCCACAAGTAGGTGGTACTATCATTACTATCTTTTGGCATGAACATGTGTATCACTACGATCGAGATTTAATAAACCATTCATTTTAGGTGTAAGACCATTGAAGGTATTATTCAAATAAACAGAGTAACCATTATTCTCCTTAAATGAATAACCGTATTGCGATAGACGTAATCCAATCATGTCTATGCTCAACGCAAACACCAAATAACAATTATTTAGGTTTAACACCAATCTCTTTGGTAGAGGGAGCGTGTGATGCTTGATCATATCAAGCTTGGAAAAACTTCCAACACATATCGTCAGCTCACCTTTAGCTAGTCTCCGTTTATTCCGTAGCCTTTTGTTTCGAGTTACTAACACTTAGCAACCGAACCGGTATCTAATACCCTGGTGCTACTAGGAGTACTAGCAAAGTACACATTAACACAATGTATATCCAATATACTTCTATCGACCTTGCCAGCCTTCTTATCTACCAAGTATCTAGGGTAATTTTGCTCTAGTGGTTGTTCCCCTTATTACAGAAGCACTTAGTCTCGGGTTTGGGTTTTACCTTGGGTTTCTTCACTAGAGCAGCAGCTGATTTGCCGTTTCATGAAGTATCCCTTCTTGCCCTTGCCCTTCTTGAAACTAGTGGTTTCACCAACCATCAACAATTGATGCTCCTTCTTGATTTCTACTTTCGCGGTGTCAAACATCGCGAATACCTCAAGGATCATCATATCTATCCCTGATATGTTATAGTTCATCACGAAGCTCTAACAGCTTGGTGGCAATGACTTTGGAGAAACATCACTTATCTCATCTGGAAGATCAACTCCCATTCGATTCAAGTGATTGTCGCACTCAGACAATCTGAGCACAAGCTCAACAATTGAGCTTTTCTCCTTAGTTTGCAGGTTAAGAAAGTCATCGGAGGTCTTATACCTCTTGACATGGGCACGAGCCTGAAATCCCAATTTCAGCCCTCAAAACATCTCATATGTTTCGCGATGTTTCAAAAACGTCTTTGGTGCCTCAACTCTAAACCGTTTAACTGAACTATCACGTAGTTATCAAAACGTGTATGCCAGATGTTCGCAACAACCACAGACAACGTTCGAGGTTCAGCACACTGAGCGGTGCATTAAGGACATAAGCCTTCTATGAAGCAATGAGGACAATCCTCAGTTTACGGACCTAGTCCGCATAATTGCTACTATTAACTTTCAACTAATTTTTCTCTAGGAACATATCTAAACAGTAGAACTATAGCGTGAGCTACGACATAATTTGCAAAATCCTTTTGACTATGTTCAGGATAATTAAGTTCATCTTATGAACTCCCACTCAGATAGACATCCCTCTAGTCATCTAAGTGATTACATGATCCGAGTCAAACTAGGCCGTGTCCGATCATCACGTGAGACGGACTAGTCATCATCGGTGAACATCTTCATGTTGATCGTATCTTCTATACGACTCATGTTCGACCTTTCGGTCTCCGTGTTCCGAGGCCATGTCTGTACCTGCTAGGCTCGTCAAGTTAACCCTAAGTGTTTTGCATGTGTTCCGAGGCCATGTCTGTACATGCTAGGCTCGTCAACACCCGTTGTATTTGAACGTCTGAATAAAACACCCGATCATCACGTGATGTTTTGAAACAGCGAACTGTCGCAACGGTGCACAGTTAGGGGAGAACACTTCTTGAAATTGTTGTAAGGGATCATCTTATTTACTACCGTCGTTCTAAGCAAATAAGATGCATAAACATGATAAACATCACATGCAATCAAATAGTGACATGATATGGCCAATATCATTTTGCTCCTTTTGATCTTCATCTTCGGGGCTCCATGATCATCATCGTCACCGGCATGACACCATGATCTCCATCATCATGATCTCCATCATCGTGTCTTCATGAAGTTGCCTCGCCAACTATTACTTCTACTACTATGGCTAACGGTTAGCAATAAAGTAAAGTAATTACATGACGTTTAAGTTGACACGCAGGTCACAAATAAATAAAGACAACTCCTATGGCTCCTGCCAGTTGTCATACTCATCGACATGCAAGTCGTGATTCCTATTACAAGAACATGATCAATCTCATACATCACATATATCATTCATCACATCCTTTTTGGCCATATCACATCACATAGCATACCCTGCAAAAACAAGTTAGACGTCCTCTAATTGTTGTTTGCATGTTTTACGTGGCTGCTATGGGTTTCTAGCAAGAACGTTTCTTACCTACGCATGAACCACAACGTGAGATGCCAATTTCTATTTACCCTTCATAAGGACCCTTTTCATCGAATCCGATCCGACTAAAGTGGGAGAGACAGACACCCGCCAGCCACCTTATGCAACTAGTGCATGTTTGTCGGTGGAACCGGTCTCACGTAAGCGTACGTGTAAGGTTGGTCCGGGCCGCTTCATCCCACGATGCCGCTGAATCAAGATAAGACTAGTAACGGCAAGCATATTGAACAATATCGACGCCCACAACTACTTTGTGTTCTACTTGTGCAAAGAATCTACGCAATAGACCTAGCTCATGATGCCACTGTTGGGGAACGTAGCAGAAATTCAAAAATTTTCCTACGAATCACCAAGATCTATCTATGGAGAGACCAGCAACGAGTAGAAAGGAGAGTGCATCTACATACCCTTGTAGATCGCTAAGCAGAAGCGTTCAAGTGAACGGGGTTGATGGAGTCGTACTCGTCGTGATTCAGATCACCGATGATCCTAGTGCCGAACGGACGGCACCTCCGCGTTCAACACACGTACAGCTCGACGATGTCTCCCACGCCTTGATCCAGCAAGGAGAGAGGGAGAGGTTGAGGAAGACTCCATCCAGCAGCAGCACAACGGCGTGGTGGTGATGGAGGAGCGTGGCAATCCTGCAGGGCTTCGCCAAGCACCTACGGGAGAGGAGGAGGTGTCACGGGAGGGAGGGAGGCACCAAGGGCTCAGGTATGGATGCCCTCCCTCCCCTCCACTATATATAGGGGCAGGGGAGAGGGGGAAGGCGCAGCCTTGCCCCTTCCTCCAAGGAAGGGGTGCGGCTAAGAGGGGGGGAGGAGTCCATCCTCCCCAAGGCACCTCGGAGGTGCCTTCCCCCTTTAGGACTCTCCCCTTTTTCCTATATCTTGGCGCATGGGCCTCTAGGGGCTGGTGCCCTTGGCCCATGTAGGCCAAGGCGCACCCCCTACAGCCCATGTGGCCCCCCGGGGCAGGTGGCCCCACCCGGTGGGCCCCCGGGACCCTTCCGGTGGTCCCGGTACAATACCGATGACCCCGAAACTTGTCCCGATGGCCGAAACAGGACTTCCTATATACAAATCTTTACCTCCGGACCATTCCGGAACTCCTCGTGACGTCCGGGATCTCATCCGGGACTCCGAACAACATTCGGTAACCACATACAAACTTCCTTTATAACCCTAGCGTCATCGAACCTTAAGTGTGTAGACCCTACGGGTTCGGGAGACATGTAGTCATGACCGAGATGTTCTCCGGTCAATAACCAACAACGGGATCTGGATACCCATGTTGGCTCCCACATGTTCCACGATGATCTCATCGGATGAACCACGATGTCAAGGACTCAATCAATCCCGTATACAATTCCCTTTGTCTAGCGGTATGGTACTTGCCCGAGATTCGATCGTCGGTATACCGATACCTTGTTCAATCTCGTTACCGGCAAGTCTCTTTACTCGTTCCGTAACACATCATCCCGTGATCAACTCCTTGATCACATTGTGCACATTATGATGATGTCCTACCGAGTGGGCCCAGAGATACCTCTCCGTTTACACGGAGTGACAAAATCCCAATCTCGATTCGTGCCAACCCAACAGACACTTTCAGAGATACCCGTAGTGTACCTTTATAGCCACCCAGTTACGTTGTGACGTTTGGCACACCCAAAGCACTCCTACGGTATCCGGGAGTTGCACAATCTCATGGTCTAAGGAAATGATACTTGACATTAGAAAAGCTTTAGCATACGAACTACATGATCTTGTGCTAGGCTTAGGATTGGGTCTTGTCCATCACATCATTCTCCTAATGATGTGATCCCGTTATCAACGACATCCAATGTCCATGGTCAGGAAACCGTAACCATCTATTGATTAACGAGCTAGTCAACTAGAGGCTTACTAGGGACATGGTGTTGTCTATGTATCCACACATGTATCTGAGTTTCCTATCAATACAATTATAGCATGGATAATAAATGATTATCATGAACAAGGAAATATAATAATAATCAATTTAGTATTGCCTCTAGGGCATATTTCCAACACTACATTCAAATACAACGGGTGCAAAACAGTTGCACACGCAGAATACTCAGGTTATACTTGACGAGCCAAGCATATACAGATATGGCCTCGGAACATGGAGACCGAAAGGTCGAGCGTGAATCATATAGTAGATATGATCAACATAACGATGTTCACCATTGAAAACTACTCCATCTCACGTGATGATCGGTTATGGTTTAGTTGATTTGGATCACGTAATCACTTAGAGGATTAGAGGGATGTCTATCTAAGTGGGAGTTCTTTAATTAAATTGATTAACTGAACTTAAATTTATCATGAAACTTAGTCCTGGTAGTATTTTGCAAATTATGTTGTAGATCAATAGCTCGCGTTGTTGCTTCCCTGTGTTTATTTTGATATGTTCCTAGAGAAAATTGTGTTGAAAGATGTTAGTAGCAATGATGCGGATTGGATCCGTGATCTGAGGTTTATCCTCATTGCTGCACAGAAAAATTATGTCCTTGATGCACCGCTAGGTGATAGACCTATTGCAGGAGCAGATGCAGACGTTATGAATGTTTGGCTAGCTCAATATGATGACTACTTGATAGTTTAGTGCACCATGCTTAATGGCTTAGAATCGGGACTTCAAAGACGTTTTGAACGTCATGGACCATATGAGATGTTCCAGGAATTGAAGTTAATATTTCAAGCAAATACCCGAGTTGAGAGATATGAAGTCTCCAACAAGTTCTATAGCTAAACGATGGAGGAGAATCGCTCAACTAGTGATCATGTGCTCAGATTGTCTGGGTACTACAATCGCTTGAATCAAGTGGGAGTTAATCTTCCAGATAAGATAGTGATTGACAGAATTCTCTAGTCACCATCACCAAGTTAGTAGAACTTCGTGATGAACTATAATATGCAAGGGATAATGGAAACAACTCCCAAGCTCTTCGTGATGCTGAAATCAACGAAGGTAGAAGTCAAGAAAAACATCAAGTGTTGATGGTTGACAAGACCACTAGTTTCAAGAACAGGGCAAAGGGAAGAAGGGGAACTTCAAGAAGAACGGCAAGCAAGTTGCTGCTCAAGTGAAGAAGCCTAAGTCTGATCCTAAGCCTGAGACTAAGTGCTTCTACTGCTAAGGGACTGGTCACTAGAAGCGGAACTACCCCAAGTGATTGGCGGATGTGACGCCCCCGATTCAATCGTACACTAATCATGCACGCAAATGTGTACGATCAAGATCAGGGACTCACGGGAAGATATCACAACACAACTCTACAAATAAAATAAGTCATACAAGCATCATAATACAAGCCAGGGGCCTCGAGGGCTCGAATACAAGTGCTCGATCATAGACGAGTCAGCGGAAGCAACAATATCTGAGTACAGACATAAGTTAAACAGGGTGCCATAAGATGGCTAGCACAAACTGGGATACAGATCGAAAGAGGAGCAGGCCTCCTGCCTGGGATCCTCCTAGGTCACTCCTGGTCGTCGTCAGCGGGCAGCACGTAGTAGTAGGCACCTCTGGTGTAGTAGGGGTCGTCGTCGACGGTGGCGTCTGGCTCCTGGACTCCAGCATCTGGTTGCGACAATCAGGTAGAAGGGAAAGGGGAAAAGAGGGAGAAAGGCAACCGTGAGTACTCATCCAAAGTACTCGCAAGCAAGAAGCTACACTACATATGCATGGGTATATGTGTAAGGAGGCCATATCGGTGGACTGAACCGCAGAATGCCAGAATAAGAGGGGGATAGCTAATCCTGTCGAAGACTACGCTTCTGGTAGCCTCCGTCTTGCAGCATATAGAAGAGAGTAGATTGTAGTCCTCCAAGTAGCATCTCCAAGTAGCATCTCCAAGCAGCATCTCCAGTAGCATCGCATAGCATATTCCTACCCGGTGATCCTCTCCTCGTCGCCCTGCGGAAAAGCGATCACCGGGTTGTCTGTGGAACTTGGAAGGGTGTGTTTTATTAAGTATCCGGTTCTAGTTGTCATAAGGTCAAGGTACAACTCCAAGTCGTCCTGTTACCGAAGATCACGGCTATTCGAATAGATTAAACTTCCCTGCAGGGGTGCACCACATAGCCCAACACGCTCGATCCCATTTGGCCGGACACACTTTCCTGGGTCATGCCCGGCCTCGGAAGATCAACACGTCGCAGCCCCACCTAGGCTCAACAGAGAGGCCAGCACGCCGGTCTAAACCTAAGCGCACAGGGGTCTGGGCCCATCGCCCATAGCACACCTGCACGTTGCGTACGCGGCCGAAAGCAGACCTAGCCTAGTGGCGTTCCAGTCCAATTCGGCACGCGCCGCTCCGTCGCTGACGTCTGAAGTGCTTCGGCTGATACCACGACGTCGGGATACCCATAACTACTCCCACGTAGATGGTTAGTGCGTATAGGCTCGTAGCCAGACTCAGATCAAATACCAAGATCTCGTTAAGCGTGTTAAGTATCCGCGAACGCCGAACAGGGCCAGGCCCACCTGTCTCCTAGGTGGTCTCAACCTGCCCTGTCGCTCCGCCACAAAGTAACAGTCGAGGGCCATCGGGAACCCAGGCCCACCTCTACCGGGATGGAGCCACCTGTCCTTTCAGCCCCCTCGTCAGAATCACTTGCGGGTACTCAATGAGCTGACCCGACTTTAGTCACCATCTGTATAGTATGTATGTATGTATAGTATATACCCGTGATCACCTCCCAAGTGATCACGGCCCGATAGTATAGCAAGGCAGACTGACAAGAATGTAGGGTCAATGATGATAAACTAGCATCCTATACTAAGCATTTAGGATTGCAGGTAAGGTATCAACAGATGTAGCGACAATGTCAGGCTATGCATCAGAATAGGATTAACGAAAGCAGTAACATGCTACACTACTCTAATGCAAGCAGTATAGAGGAGAATAGGCGATATCTGGTGATCAAAGGGGGGGCTTGCCTGGTTGCTCTGGCAAGAGAGAGGGGTCGTCAACTCCGTAGTCGAACTGGTCAGCAGCAGCGTCGGTCTCGTAGTCTACCGGAGAGAAGAGGGGGAAGAAATAATGAATACAGAGCAAACAAAGCATCACAAAGTATAACAAGGCAATACGCGGTGTTCGGTGTGCCCTAACGCGGTAGTAGGTGATACCGGTGAAGGGGGGAAAACATCCGGGAAAGTATTCCCGGTGTTTCGTGTTTTCGGGCAGAGGAGCCGGAGGGGGAAAGTTGCGGGTTCGATAGGTTAGAGGGGTGTGGCGGACGAACGGACTGCGTATCCGGAATCGTCTCGTCGTTCTGAGCAACTTTCATGTTGAAAATATTTTAATCCGAGTTACGGATTAAAAGATACGATTTTTAAAAGATTTTAACAATTTTGGAATTTAATTATTTATTTAATTAATCCAAAAAAATGTATTTATGACGTCAGCATGATGTCATGCTGACGTCAGCAGTCAACAGGGGTTGACTGAGTCAACCCTGACATGTGGGTCCAGTGGGACCCACCTGTCATTCTCTATTTAAATTAATTAGGGTTTAGGTTAATCTAATTACAGTTTAATTAAACTAATTAGTTAATTAGGTTAATCTAATTATGATTAATTAACTTAATTAATTCCTTAATCAATTAATTAATTTAATTATTATTTATTTATTTAATAAACATTATTATTATTTCTTTTCTTCTTCTTTTTTTTATTCTATTTCTTTTCAGTTTTCTTTTATTTTTGTTTTATAAAATATAAAAGTTGTATCTTAAATAGTAGCACTAATTATACCTCTGCCACAAAAAGGTTTAACCCCCAAATAATATAGTTTAGTATTTTATAAAATACCAACACATTTATTTATTTGTTTTACCGACAGTTTTAATTAATTGAATGCATTTAGACATTTTATAAAAATGTGGTTCCTCCACCAACATTACTTATGAATTATTTGTTACATTTAGAACATTTTAGTTTTGACTTTTGAAAACTTTAACTGTTTGACTTGATTTTAAATTTGAATTCAAACCGTTTTTGAACCATCGCAAGAGTAATAACAGTAACCGAGGGGACGTGGCATCATTAGCGTGGAATTACTGTAGCATGATTACCCGGGCGTCACAATTCTCCTCCACTACAAGAAATCTCGTCCCGAGATTTAAGCGGTGGAGTAAGGGGCGAAGGTGTTGGTAGCGAAAAACCTAACGAGTCTTCTCGGTCTTGGCTTCCCTTTCGAAGAAGTTGATCCCTTTCGTTGATGTCTTCATTTCACTGCTTCAAGTCACCATGATCAATTTGTCATCCTTTCTTCGGGATCTCCATCGTACTTACGAATAGGTAAGGGGCAGCTCTACAACGATAGGATGTTACAAGGGAAAATCTTCTGGGGGTTTCCCAAGTATGAACATATGAGTATCTCTCGAGTTGAACAAATGAAACACATCGAGAGCAAAGTAAGACGGTGCAATAAGAAGCTTCAAGCGGATAGGCAATCGTTCATTGCCTGAAACAGGGTGTGAATGGGGTTCAGAGCAACAGGAATAAGTATTGTGTCCGATACCAGAATTGATCACTAGGAAGGTGGCTCGCAAATTACATACGAAGTCAAGCTATAGGAATAACTTTGGAAACAGGGGGTGTACAGGAGAGTCAGGTTTCGATCCTGTGGAACTGTGGGTTATGGGCCCACCATGTGGTTTTTTTTTTATAGGAGCAGTGACATCTTTCACGGTCATGATAGCAAGGCATGTCAGAGATTACCAAGTCAGTTATGCCGGCATCAACGTTGGTACCAAGGGCGAGGGACGAAGAGAACCACTTTCCTGCTCGTTGAACGAGGCGGACCAATAGGCAAGGTTCTCGTCCATCGGTGGCTACCGGAATGTCATCAACAATAGTAACATGGTCTTACTGACAGAATTGCACACCGAGGAGTTTACATAAGCAGTAGAATATTGCTGCTTAGATCATATAGATCACAAGGAAGGTTCAAACAACCAATGGAAAGTAAAATATGATTATCATATTAAACAGAACAATGGAAAGGAAAATGTGTTTAAACACATATTTTAGGGATATATCCTTCCCAAGGACAAGCAGAGCATGATATCCGTGGCAGGATATAATGTAGAAAACTCTTTAGGTAAGGGGGAAGGAATCTCATGACATTACCCATACAACAGTGTTTGGATAATTGAGCAAGAAACATTTAGCATTGGGCTTCAAATGTTCTTGTTGAAACATCGGAGTACCATTGACATGCTTCGAGATAGAATTGACATGGTCTTCAGGTGAAGATCAAACTTTGGAAACACGAAGGATCCATCAAGAATAACTTGTAGAATAAGTCTTACAATTTCCTCATGGATGAATGGATAACCTTGCTGAAAAGGAATCTATAATGATAGGTCCTCCAGCCGGGGGGGGTGCTAGGCATGACATCATGTTACCAGGTCACCAAAGGATCAACATCATAACTCTCGGAAAGTTGTCCCAACCATCATATCTGACCGAGATTCAGATCCGAATGGTGTCACGATACCTCAGACTTAGGATACCTGAGAAGAAAAGGTGCAACGCAAATAGACGAAATGACATTTCAGGATTCTCAGGAAATGAACTATGGGAGTAGGTTCCTGAAACAATAGTTCATCATTAAACCAAGGAGAGGAGGAGGTGGCTGATGGGCTCAGCGATAATCCATCGAGATTTCCAAAAGATGGATTTCCACCATTAAGTGAACAAGGAGATAACATTTGTCAGATCAACTGATATAAGGAAGTATGCTCGAGGAAAACATACACAATTAAACATTGGTTGAAGGGTGCGCCCGAAGTACGGGTTGGGTTGCACGACCAATGTTAGAATGGTGATTCAATTAGCGAAGGACTTAGAATGAACTATCGTCCATTCACTTCAAAGCAATAGGGTTGCTAGGAGTTTTGAATTCACACATCACAGACCATTTGTTGGTATTCCGGTTAGAAACAACACGGAGACCAGGAAAAGAATGGTGATGGTGATAAGTATCACTTGTATCAAGAATTCTCCAGAGGTGGTGAAATTCTCACCACATTCTTGACAAAAAAGGGATGGTAATACTTCCGAGGTAAGGAAGATCAACTGCTGGGTAGCAGGGGTCTCAAGGTTTACACAAAACACGAACAAGTTGTGTTGGACGGAAGGCAATAAAGTGGTCGATGACAACACAAATCATCGAGGGCAAGGATGGTATTTCTCATCATTAATTCAATTGATATCCTGGAAGAGCATCAGACTGTAGATGGTGATCATGACACATTTGTCGAGAGATTCCACGAAGATGTAATCGATCCGCGACCACAACAAGTCAAAAGAATGATGAAGCAAGAGGTTATTGGAACCATAGGTACGACACAAACTCGAACTCAAGCTTGTTGTTTAAGGTGAAAGGGTATGACGAGGAAAATCGACGTAAGCTTAGCTATCGTCGCAAATTGGTGCTCCGAGAATAAGGGCCGGGTTGCACAGTTAAGATCATCACGACAATGATATAGCCAAACAGGCTAGGAATGGCGTGATCGGGTACAAACTCGTACTTATAGAAGCTTACTGAAGAGTTGTTGAACCGTAGAGCGGACTCGGTTCAGTTATCGGCGTCTTTGAGTGTTCAATAACTCCGAGCCCATGAAAAATTGTAATCGGTGAGTATGTAGTACTTGATGAAGAACTCATAAGAAATTATGCAGTTCCAAGATAATCTCGAGATACCAGGTGGTAATACTCGACGACAGATCAAACTAGAAGTTGAACTGGGGTATTGCTCTATAGAAGACAAGTGCTTAAACTTGCACAGGACATGATATTTAAAG